>NC_077229.1:233471507-233771507 GCF_027887165.1 Monodelphis domestica
TATTATTGAACCGATAGAACTAGATGTTACACATAACACTTTCACCTAATATTGCATCACTATAGAACAGCTTTTGAGGAGGCATACCTTTAATGGATTATTTCTGAACAGTATAGATATTTCTCACAAATTAAGGATTTCATGGTCTAAGTTCTATTTTCTATTCAAGTTAAGTTAGAATTGGAATTTAAATTTAAAATATTCTTTATGTAGAAAATATTTGTGTATGTGTCTATATACACAGATATAACCATAATGCATCCATAACCACACTAATCGTACAAACATAGATTTCCTAATTATTGTCTAGAACTGCACCTCAGATTATACTAAACTAAAAACTGAAAAGGTATCAACTAGTTCTCATTACTAATTATCCCTAATTGAAAGAATGTCTAATTAAAATTACAAATAGTAAAATTCTCAAAACTATTCCATAATATAATGACCCTTCTCTTCAATTAAAGTCTATTTATAATCCACTACTACCTGCTTTACACTCTGAAGTTATAATACACATGTTCCCTCCATGTTTCAATTTCTACAATTAATCTTTCACAGTAGAAGAAATTGTAAACCAAAGAAAAGACATACCAGTGGGAGAAAGAGAAAAGAGGAGAAAGGGAAAAAAAAGAATAGGAACTAGAGTGTAACCTCTTTAGGGCAGATAGAATTTCTTTATTTCTGCCTGGGTCCCCAGGATCCCAAACAGGGACATAATGGCCACATAATAAAGATTTGTTGAAGTGAATGAATTGTGAATATGGTTCCCTTCTAAGCTACATTTCCCCCATCTCTATTTTTTTATCCCTTTAAGGAATTCATTGAAGAACTAAAAATAGAATAGATGTCAACCATGACCAAACGTCTTGATTTTCAAAATAAAGAAAACTGTTTCCACAAAGTCTCACAAGCTTAACTAGCAAATTTCTACAATAAATTAAAATTTTGATCTGTGAAAACTTAAGAAAAGGAAGAAGTGAATATTAAGAAGTTACATTTATTCTTTAGGGTCATACAATTTCTTTATTTGACAAAAATACTAATGTAAATTGGCACAAAATTAAACAAAGGGTAACTGAATTTTCCTAAGACATTTCTCAAAGCCTCCATCAGTGTTGCAAAACCAAATGGAGAGATGTAGGTTGAATAATTGGACAGTAAAAGTAGATTCAGAATTACCCTAACAGTTAATGGATTAACATCAACTTATAGACTTGTCCAAAAGAACAACAGGGTTCTGTTCCTAGGCTTATACTAGTCAATATATTTTTAAGACCCTTTCCTTCCATCTTAGAACCAATACTGTACATTGGTTCCAAGATAGAAGAATGGCAAGGGTTACGCATCAGAGGTTAAGTGACTTGCCCAGGGTCACACAGCTAAGAAGTGTCTGGATCCAAATTTGAACTTAGAACCTTCCATTTTTTGGCCTGGCTCTTAATCTACTGAACCACCTAGCTGCCCAACAGTGATCAATATTTTAACTATACTTTGGATGTAAGCATGACATCCTTGTCAATATAGTAACAGTGGCAAGAAGCTGGGAAAGATAGCTAATATATTGGATGAAAGAACTGAGATACAAAAAGATCAACAAGCTGGAACAGGATTTAATAATATGAAACTTCAGAGGGATAAATGTAAAACCTTGAACTTGATATCAAAAAATCAAATATAAAAGAATGGATAGAAAGAAATATAGCTTTAAAAGCTTAAAAAAAAAAAAGCTCAGAGGTTTAAGAGGACTACAAGCTTACTGAGTCAGTACTATGACACAGAAAACAAAAAAAAAAGTCTTAGGCTACATTAATATAAATATAATATCCAGAGAAAGAAAAGTCACCATTTTATAGTAACCTAATAGTCAAATTCTACTTGGAATATTTCTTTATGATTCTAAGCACCAATATTTTAAGAAGGTCATTCAAACAAAATAAATATATGCCATATAGGAATCAGCTAAAGAAGTTGGGCATCTTCGCTGAGGAAAAGAAGACAATTACTGACCTCAAACATCGGAAAGCCTGTTTTGTGGAAGAGGGTTTGGACTTTGTTTGCTAGGTTTTGAGGGACAAAACTTGGAACAATGAAGGGAAATTACAAGAAGTAGATTACACATTAGTGTACAATAAATTCTTCTAATCAATTGCAAGTATTAAATGGACTGCTCAAGGTCTCAATTGAAGGCCCAGTTTGTTAGGGGTGTTGTAGACAGAAGGATGGTGGCTTTATAGTATAATAAAAAAACAAAAGACCTAAAAGTCAAGAGAGCTTGAGATCTAGTCCCAACCCCAATATTTATTGGCTATATGACCGTGGAAAAGTCCCACTTTAAATCTCATCTCATTTATATACTTCAAAAGGGTGTTATGAAAAAATGATTTTATAAAGCATAAAGATATAGTAAGATATCTGTGTATGTATACATACATATACACACACACAAATATAAATGTGCTCTACTTATTATCATTATTATTATTATTAGATCCATGATTTGAGTTGGAGTTGGGCTAAGTGTCCTGAAATTTTTAAAACTGTGATTCTGTGATCCTTCATTCTTTTTTGTTGTTATTGTATAACTTTTGGCAGAGTCTTTGAGGAATTTGAGAAAGTTGTGAAGCAGGGGGAAAAAAGTATACAGAATGAGAAAATAAGCAAAAGAATCCAAGAAACTTACTGTCTAACATTTTACTAAGAAAGTCAGAAGAGAAAATGTATTCTAAAATGATCATGGGTATCTTCTTTTCACTGTAATAAATGAAAACCATACCAGAAAATATTAATCTCTATATTTTAATTTGGTTCTGTCATTTGGCACTGCAATACTGTTGTCCTTAGAAACACCTGTGACCTACTCTCCTGTTGGGTACCAAAGAAGCAGAAAGGGAAGGGGTAAAAGAAACTTGCTCTCTAATCAAGCATATAAGTCAGGATGGAAAAATAACAAAAGAAGCACTGCTTGGCATACATGCACACACACGTGCACATACACACATTTATTCTCTCTCTCTCACACACACACAAACACACGTAGGCTAGACTATTAGTCAAGTACTCTAATAAAAATGAAAAAGAAAGTAGATAAGAGTTTTTATAGCAACTGAGGTATCAGCTTTAAACTTACTTTCATTCTAAAAGGCTTCAAAATATAAGATATTTTCATGTAGAAATATATGGCATATATACAATCAGGTAATAAGTACTAGGAGTTTTAGTAATTAAAAAACCTAAACGAGTAATACCATTTGGGGCATTTATAATGGCAGTAATAAAAATATTCATGGAAATTTTTAAATGTTCAAACTAAACCCAGAATATATAACCAATGTAGAAACATCAGGATGATACACTATTTCTCATATAACAAGACAGTATTTTCAATATTTACTTAATCTGATTTTCCAAACTGAAAGATGGAATACTTTATACTACTAAAGGTATAATTCATGCTATATATTAAAACAAACTTTTTATATCTATAACTCTTTAACCAAAACAACCAGCCAAACCAAACATTTATTTTATTTGGATACATCTACAGATATGATGTGTGTAATTAATTGTTCAGCTAAAAATGCAATTCCAGGGTGCTTTTAATGATTTAGGTATACACAGCTTTAGTTCCCAAAGCAGACTAAAAATAGTGATTTTAATTTATTCCTGCTGCCTACAATTACCCACAACCATGTATTTTTAAATATTTCCAGCCTATAAAAATTACTAATTTTTGCCACTTGTGTTTATCTGCATTTAGACTTTGATTTGGATAAATTAAGCTCTCAAGTGTTCCTTGCTTTATGAAACTCTGCATGTTGTACACTTCAACACAAATAAATGACTTGTACCATTAGAGGTTTAAATAATGTAATGTATTTCATGCTCAGCCTGAAGCTGGATTCCAATGAAGTTGCTAATGCACGTAATGATTAAGTGTAACTCAAATACTAACTGTGTTGTTGAAAACATGACAGGCAATAATTTGGTCTATTATATTCTGCCATTTAATTGCCTAGTACAGACATTCTCTGACACGTTATGAAGCAATGATTTACAATTATTCAAGCTGCAAAGGTCAGAAAGTGACATTATAATCATCTACATAGAGATCCCTTCTAACGCACAAAAACTAGGTAATGCCACACAAAAATAGTTTCCCTGCAGTAGAAACTTTCTATTTAAGATTCCTTAAATCCACTACAAATAAATAGTTAACATGAAAGTATGTGAAGGCACATTTGAAAAGATAGTGGACATTTCTCCCAAGTCTCATAGATAGGTACCCACTCTGCAACTTATTTCTATTCCCTTCTGATCAAATGAGTTCTATGTCAGCAGCGACTGCTTGATCCTAAAGAACCAAGGTTGAGAACGATGTAGTTTTGTAAAATATAAGCACTCAAACACATTTTTGGCATCTATAAAGTCTGATGAGCTAAAATGGCTATATATCAGTAACTGAACATAGTTTTTGCAGAAGAGGAAAGATATCAATTGCAAAGTCCCCTTGAAAATTTGTTTTTTGTTAAGTCAAAGAAAATCTCTATTTCAGTCCTTAAGCTTTTTTGAACAAAAGGAATCATCATCTTATTTGCAGTTATTTTCTTTCTTTAGTTATATTTTAATTTTTTAATTATGCATACAAAGCCTAAGTATAGGAATCCACAGCCCTTCAGATGAAGATAAATCCAAAGTATTTTTTAAAAAATAACTTGCGTATGAAAGGGGAAACAAAAAAAGTATGGAAAAGAAATGAGAAATACCAAGTAAAAAATAAGGAAAATAAGAGAGAGAACAAATTGCAGAGAATTCTAACATAATAAAGAGCACAAAATAGAAAAAGTAGTTAAGTGTTTGAATGAACAAAGGCAGGCAAGGAAAGAAAAAAAAGTAAAGGAACAAAGAAGTAAAAGAAAAGGAATGATCCAGAAATAGCGTAAGACAAGAAAAGGCAGAATTGAATAGAACTTGAAGTGCATGCCAAATAAACTACCATATTAACATTGTCAAGTCCTTTAAAAATGCTAGGCTGTTGAATACCATAATGGCAGAAAGGAAGATGTTATAACAAACTGATATTCAAACAAATGTGCTGGAGATGCCTTCATGGTTATGTTTCCACCAAGAACATAAGGTCTGTGAAGGCAGAAATATCGCCCTATATATCTTTTTTTATATTAGCCCTCACACTCTGGGTAGGCCAAGAATGACATGAGAGGTAATCGACTTGAGAATTGACTATTTACATTTAGCTTGTTCTCCAAAAAATAAGTTCCCATGAACTCAACATTACAACAAATCATTCAAAAATATACTTAAGAAAAAGGAAAAAGGAAAAATTATTATTAAGAAATCACCTAAGATACAAAAATGTTTTTTCAAAAACCACAGTGAAAAAAGTCAATCTTAAGTGAAGCTCTGCAAATTTTTGCAAATGGCATTTAGTAAACAGCATTTGAACAATGCATGTTAAGTTATTTCATTGTATTAATATAGGAAATCAAATATAATTCTAAACTCTAAATACTGAATTCCCACTAGGATTCACACATTTTAAGACAGAGCTTTATGTAACTTATATTTAACTTATAACCTATAGAAATAGATCGTCTCTATGGGTAAAAAAAAATTATTTTTTTACCAACAATAAGAAAATAAGGAGCCAACATTTTACATCAACTGTTAAATCATTTTTTATTGTAGATTTATGGCTATAAAGATGAAAACAATAAAAGGCCAAATAATGAAAAATTATGTACATACACCTGTTAAGAAGGTTTCAATTCATAAAAGAATTCACACAATGTTTTAGGACATGCTGGCCAACTCTTTTTTTATGCTTATGAAATACCATGAAATGCAATATTTTTTAAACCAAAAAAATTGTGGAAAAAAATTCTACTCTTACTACTGATATTTTACATTAAATAAGTACTTGTTCAAATTCTATAACTAATTCAGTAGCAATTGTAAAAGTAATTTTTTTTCTCATAACTCAAATGGTTAAAAGCTTAGTCATAGGATTCTAAAAGTCAAAGAAGAGAACATTAACTACTGCAGAAAAGAAAACATAGTGCAGGACCTTCTGTTTGTGACAAAATTACAGAGTTAATGTTCCTGAAAGATCACTTCACCTTTTAGAGCCTGATTTTTAAAAAGGTAAAATTTATAGCAATTAAAGCTAATGAAGAAATGCAGCATGAGCTGCTTATGTTCAGGAACTAATAGGTCCACTGAGCTTTTCTAAGATTATTTAGCCATCAATGATAATGAATTGACATTGTCAAGTAGTGTTAATGTACCAATGCTCTATTGTGCCACTAATCCGATGGCCAATCCTTGCAATTTTCTTAGTTGGCCATTCTATTTTTTAACCTATACAATTCCTTATTCTTTTAATCACACAGGAAAAATACATCACAAACTATGATACTTTACTTCTTTCCACATTATAAGCTGTCAAATTCATTATTTTCTACTCTTTCAACTGTGTTCTTTTCATATTCTTCAGATCATTAAAATTCTTGAGAACTTTTAACTCCAGTAAAAAAATATCTATTATAGTGTTATGATAGCCACAATATAAGTTTTAAAATTAAATGTCACTAAAAGTAAAGAGTATTTTAGTATTTTCTTAGGGTATAGCAAAGTAAAATTCAAGAAATACCCTAGAAAAAAATGTTGCAGCTAAGATTCCTTTTAACTTACATGCTTGTGTATTTATGCACACATGAGTTCATGTTCATAAGTTCAATGTTCCATTGAAACATGCAACAGAAGTACATACTTATGATACTGCTGTGCCTTAAGTGTAAGGCATAGATGGCCATTGCTATGACATTTCAGCAGCATGCAGTAAGTAATTAGTAGAACTTAGTGACTAATGGATTTAACTACATAGTTTAAATCACACAAATGTTTGTTGTATGATAGTATAAATGCCAAAAACTTTTACCTGAAGGTTTCCCTTTGCTATTTCTAAGGCTTTAGTAAAAGGAAATAGAATTAAACTTGCTAATAAGCAAACATATAAAAATGAAACCACTTATCTTATCTGATTCTTATATCATGGGAATGTTTAGCTTGGTAGTGAAACCTTAAAAAAATTAGGAAGCTGTTTACTAACTTAAAAATTTTTGTTTGAGTCGGGAAGAAAAACAAAGTATAATTATCAAGTTTGCCAAAAACCTTCAAGGCAAGCCTGATCAACTAATCCTAGGGGTTTTGTATATAGGCAACCTTTAATTTTTATTCATATTAAACCTCTTTAAAACTCTCCCTAGCCTATAACTCCGAGTTAAAAACAATAAATGAGATTTCTTTTAAAATTGTGAAGACTAGGAGTAATTAAAATACACCACTTGGCACCTGACCCTTACAGCTAAAAGGAGCAGTAACAAAACTCTTTCTAATGCTGATCTTCAGGGGGCTTTAGGACAAAGTTCATCTTCATTTACTTAAGCTGCAAGTCACTGAACCATCAATTTTGCCAACTGAATAAATCACCTAGCACATCTAATAAAACTGCTTGCAGAATTATTTGTAAAAACTGTTTGCCAAGGTGAAAATAATTCAACTGCATCACAGATGGAAATTCATCTGTCCCATACAAAGCAGCACTCATTTTATGACTTGTAAGAGATTTGTATCAAAGTGCTAACAAGAAGACCTTCTTGCTGAATAATCAGCCCTGTATCAAACAAATACAGTACCATTCACTGCGATACCAGCTTTAACCTGGGCTGTATTAGGAATCAACTACAAAAACTCAAGTGCAGGTTTCTCAGGTTTCACAGTTCCACATAATGTAGAGCATATATTAGCTAATTTCTCTAGCATAATAACATTAAAAAATATTTTTAATCACAAGGAGGGTATTAAAATCCAACTCTGAATATCCTATGAAGTACCATATATGTCATGGCATTTTAAAACCTTTTAAACATTTCTGCTAAATTAATTAGTTTTGCATTAAGGAATCTCAGTGCTTCCTATTAAATGCAACACATTTGAAGGACAATTAAACATTACGAATGATTCTTCAGAAGAAACAGCCATGAAGCGAAAAAGGAAAACAAGAAGTTTTGAAACAAGAATACACACAAATACACAATGTAGAATCCATTTTGAGGTGGGTGTGTGTTTTAATGATCTTATATATGTAACAACAAGTTCTACAAAATTCAATCTTTTGCTTAGTATTTTCTCACAAGATGAAAATCTTACAGGCCCAAAGATTTGTTAATAGACTAAAATTATAATAGTATAGTGAGAAAAAACACACATATGAACACACTCTAAAGGTTATATTATATATTTTTTGTGTCTTTAAATGGAATTTACAGTTCTCTCTGGCAATGTGAATGAACATCCTATAATTTAGTCAATTTACAGATTACAGGTTCAAATTGACCTTGTAGCCCATAAAATTGCTCATCTTCAGTACAGGATTAGAAGTGGGAGAAGAATGTCATAACTGTATTTAAGGAATTTACCATAACAATGGAAAGGAGGATATGCATGCATAATTTTAGCCACTCTTTCTCATATAACAGTTTTGAATTCTGAAACAATGCATATCTTGCATAGGCTTCTTATCTAACCATGGTAGGAATCATTTCAATTTACTCACCCACAGACATGACACTTGTATTCCCTCATCCCAAGGTGCCTCTTGACATGGTTTCTGGCATCTCCAAGCTGAGCAGTTGCAAAATGACATATCTTGCACTTGAATGGCTTTGATCCTAGGTAAAATTTAACAAAATTTGTGAGATGAATTAAAATATATAATCCAAATTTGTAGAAAATAAATTGGTTTTAAGTGCACCTTAAATCTTCCATCTGGTTAGACATTTCCTCTGTCCTACAAAGGGCCTTACTACATTAACTTATGGCTTGAGGATCTAGGCCAGGCATCATCAGGTATTCCAAATGAGAGTTTACTTAAGTTTCAGCTCAAGGAAACTAGTAATTTTTGTAATTACAAATGGTATACAAAATATTTTCCCTATAACTCACACAAGTGCCTAGCAAACTGAGTTAACATTTGAAAATGAAACATTTCAAAAAAGAAATACAGATAGGTTACCAAAATTCTCTAAAAGTATATTGATTTCCATATAAATTTCTCTGTGACTATCTCCTAATTTCTCTATATTTCTCTGGGTCTGAACATTTCACATTAGCATTGGTTTTTCAGATTTTTTCTGTCACATACACAGAATGATTCATTACATTGCTATTGTAATGACACACAATGTATGAATATACAGTAGATAAAATATGATGCCTTTATGACTGTTTTATGGTCAAGAATTTATGATGATTCTGCAAACCAGAAGTATTGACATTTTGGCTATTATTTATTTCAAGAACAAATTTCTTAACGTAAAATGACTAGTGCGAACCAAAAGACTAAAATATAATTTCCTAAGTAAAAGCACTGAGCTATCTTTCTTAAACATGGGGAGAAATTTTAAATAATGTCTAATACAAGTTCCAAACTAGAGATAAAAATTATGAATAAAAAGTCATAGTTAAATTGGGTACATACTACCAAACTTACCAAGTAGTAGCTTGTTATTTAAAGTATGTATTCTATGCCACTCTAAGAACTAAAAATCCTTAAATTATTATATCAAAATCATAAAATTACAGTTTAAAATAAGTACAATATGCTCCCAAGTTTTTTATATTATGGTTTAGTATATGTTTTGTGAAGTACTTTTTTTCCAATTGAGTTAGGTATAATATAAAATATGTGATCTTTAATAAATATACATAAAGAGCCCTGATAAGGAAAATGTTACAGTATATCATACTTGATCAATGAACCTTTGTGCTGTGCCCTTGAAAATAGAATATCAGCCAAGAATACTTTGTTGAAATTGAAGATCTCAGTAAAAAATTTTAAGAGTCTTAAATTTCAATTTAATTCCCAAAAGCTGACAAAAAATGAAGCATTTAATTTTAATCTTCTAACAGAAATAAAAAAGTCAACAGTACTAAGCACGGGCAGACAAGGTTGAATATTTCACAGTTCAATGACAATGAAGCCAGATCTCTTAATACTTCCATTTCTACTGTTAGAAGTAGATGTAAAATATATTAAGCACCTGAATGGTTATATCTAGTCAGCTTTATATGTTTAAATGTCAAAAGCAGGTTGAGACTGCAGCTCACAGCAATCACATTCTATCAATCACATTGAAAAACCATAGTTTATTTAAATGATCCTGATAAAACTAAATACATTTCTAATTTGGCGATATTTCAAATCAACAAAGAATTCTTTAACAGGCCTACTGAAATAAAATAATTGTAAGGAGAGACAATTTGCCTACACATTAAATAAAAAACTGTTAGAACTGATATTCCAAATTATAAACTACAAGACTAATTGTATTATTAATAATATCTAGATTCCAGCTAGATCTCTAATGCTTTCCAAGTATTTGTATCAGAATTTTACCTAATAGATTTCAAATATTTTGTGAATTTAAAACCATTTCTTTTGCTTTTCTTCCTATAATGATTAAACTCCATATTTGCTCCTATTCCTGTTACCACAGGTGTCTCAAAGGGTCTGATATAAAACCTTTGCTGTTTTCCATTTACAATATATGGCTCCTTTGTGAAAAACTCCAGCTCAGTCAGGTCTTAGTGATCATTGCTATGGTGTGCTGACAATACATAAATGTATTATTCTGTTGGCTGCTCTCATCCAGAGATCACTGAGGCCTTGACTATTTTTTATTTCTCATATTCAGAGTTGACTGTCTGCTAACATCTCCATTTCTTTGCCATGAAAATTCAAATGCTAGTATCTACGGCCAGTACTTACTTTCTAGATGTAAAAAATTAACTACAGGCCTCTGTTTAAATAAAGGCAAAACCAAAAACCTGATAACATCTAAATTATGTCCAGTATTGTTGTGAATATCCTAATCAAGCCTTTATATACAGTTTAAGTACAAATTAAAGAAGCTAACATGCTAAATGCTTATAAAATACATGCATTTCCCTCATGTATTAAGTTTTTGCTTTATGCTACTTCAAGATTGTGCTGATATTATGCTTCCAATAAAACTTTGAAAAGTCTCATTTTATGGCATATCTTTGCTAACTGTGGCTTTTCAAAAATTTATTAGTCATTTAATCCACAAATATTCACTAAGTGTTTACCATATGCCATGAATTATAAGTAATGAGTCTACAATGAGAAACACACAAACTGTTCCTGCCCTCAAGGAGGTCACCTTCTAATTGGAGAAACAAGCAACAAAAAAACTAGATATAAAAGTATAGACAGAAGATAATCTCAGTATATGAAATGAAAGGCAATTTCTCGGAGACTAAAGCACTAGCAGCAACAGAGACTGGAAATGGCCTATTGCAAAAGGTGGGATTTGAGCTGAGTCTTGAAGGAAACCAGAGGCTAGGAGGCACCTACGTAGAGGGAAAACATTCTAGCCAAGGTTGACATCCAGGGCAAAGTCTTTTTTTTTTAAATATATCTGGGGGGCAGCTGGGTAGCTCAGTGGATTGAGAACAAGGCCTAGAGATGGGAGGTCCTAGGTTCAAATCTGGCCTCAGATACTTCCTAGCTTTGTGACCCAGGGCAAGTCACTTGACCCCCATTGCCTAGCCCTTACCACTCTTCTGCCTTGGAGCCAATACACAGTATTGATTCCAAGAGAGAAGGTAAGGGTTTAAAAAAAAAATATATATATATATATCTGTCCACTCTACTAGTATTGTTAAGCCAAACAATCACAAAAAAACCTTAAAAGCTAAGAAAAAAAAAAACCCAAATCTTAATTGCAGCATTTCTAAACCATTCAAATCCTAGCCATTCTAAACTGCTGTGTTTAAATAATATTTTTAAAGATGTCAAGCCCAAAGAGAACATGTGATCTATCATATAATTAAGAAATATTATTCAAGCTACTCTTATGAAAACTGTCAATCTCTTTAGAGATTCTAAATAATAATAAATAATTCTAAAATTATTACAAAATAATGGCAGGTCAAACTTCCCTAAGATTCTATAATGCTGAATATCTTGATGAAAAGTAAAACTTAATTGAGTCGCCAACACTACAGTACCTTTAAGATTTTTTTAATAGAAGTCCTCAATATGCTTCATCTAAATCAAATTGATCAACTATGAATTGGCCTCAGATGAATATCTAAATTCTTGATTAAATGGATAGACAAAACAACTTTAAATTGCAAACTTTTTTAATAACTGTCTTAAAATACTACTTTGGTGGAGATTTGTTTTTAATTCACTGTCAAGTTGTGAAGGCTCTTAATATGATATTGTCTCATAAAAATTCTTCCTGTTTCCATTTAATGCTATTTTAAACTTACCTAACCACTTCAGAAAGCCTCTTCCTACCCCTAGTTTCCATTTCTTGCTCAAAGAATTGTAATCAAATCAACAGGACCTTTGCTTCTGGAAAGGGCAGTTGATAAACTTATCTGTTTGTTCAACTAACTATTCCTGTGGCTTCTCCAACCCAAAAACTCTTCCTAAAACATCATTCCCCCATGTGTGGGCTTCTAATTAAATATAAGCTCCTTTAGCACAAGGACTCTCACTTTTATATCTGTATCCCTAGTGCTTAGCACAATACATGGCTTATAATTAGAGCTTAATAAATACCTTTTTATAACTTATAGTAAATGAGAAAAAGTGGAAGAAAAGTGACCAGCAACTTTTCTTAGATAAAGGCAAACATGACAGACCAGACTACATTTCCTGGTCATGGTAATTCCTTCCAGCTAGCAAATGCCCAGCATGACCTGAAGATTCTTTTTGCTTCCACCACTCTTGATGACCAAAATCCATTTATTTCTCACAGCACTGCTTTTATTGTGTTAAGAATGGGAAGAAAAGGTTACATAAAACATACAGTAAATCACAAAATATGAAAACGGGGATTGGAAGAGTAAGCCCTTTTCCAGTTAACCATTAATAACAGTCCTAGCATTACTATTTCATGGACATAAGCAAAGCATCAGAAAAGCAATTCATTTTAAGGTTCTCTGAGAAAAGAACTCAGATTAAAAATCTGTTCAGCAACACTAAAAACAATTTTTTATAACTGTAGGAATGAAATGGAAGACTAGCATTCTATACTTAGGAATCCTGTTCTTTAAGAGTCATTTCAAAGTACAATAAAAATGTACTTGCTGATAAGACCTATACAAGATGTTAAAAAGTATGCTAACTTTTGCTAAATGTTACAATCAATGATGTAACTTATATAAGTAGGGTTGCTTTGTCACATATTGATAGTTACCTCACTTTCACATCCACATTAACTTGATTTTAAATGCAATTAATACATATAGTCAAGAAAGACTAATGGACTACATTCTGCACTTAACCTGGTGGACATTTTCAAATGGCACAAGTGACCAGTGCAAACCTATTTTGCATTGTAAACGACTAAATAAATCTTAATGGATTAAGAATGATCAGCTATCAACACACAAGGGAAATTAAGTGCTGAAATGCCTACATTGATTATTTTAAATTATTAGCCTTACTCTGTTCTTGAATTTGTATGCTTTTAGTGAGCTTTAACACATTTACAAGACTTATTGACTATAATTACAAGAGAATTCAAGTAATGGACACATCAATTATAAGCAACATGTCTTGACCAGACAGTTGCATAAAGAATTCTAAAAAGAACTCCATTAGCATCTTCCCCTTAGTTTTATTCGGTTTTATCTGCCTTAAGAGAGCATATTGAGAGCTGATACATATGTTTTGCCCATGTGAACAAGACTATTTCCCAGACAGATCACAACCAAAAGTGAACTGTTTATTACGATCTGACATTCAAACATAGTATTGATAGAGGTGTACAAAGCATAAGAGCAGTGCTGACATCAAAGTAGCTAGTGTCCAGAAAACAATGTCAATCTTTGTCCAATCATTTCTATGCATGTTGTCCCAAACTTCTTCAATGAAAATATTTATCTTTGATGATAGCAAGAATAAAAATAATCATATTTCTTACCATTCTTGTCTTTTTCCTTGTAACCATGCACTAAGTTTCAAATACTGCATGAATTTAAAGTATAGCTTCCATAATAAGCCATTATTTAAAAGTACAGTAAAATAAACCTTACAGTTTTAATGAAAATATGTTCATTGAAATGTGAATTTATTATTCAAATCCACTCATAAATTCAACTATGGAGACACCACTTGTCTAAGCAGAGCACTGTGATTTAGAAAAGCTGTCTATTTAAAATAAAGAATGTATGGCAAGTTTATAGAAACAGAGCAGTGAATTTTTACATAAATTTAGAATAGTGACTTATGCATTTTCCACAAAAATGTTTTTAAATTTCCACTTAAAATTAAACATAAAAATGGAATGTTAAGTGTGACAGAGCACAGAAACTAAATTAGGTGCTACCTTCACGAATATCAAATCAACTTTACATATTAGCTCTTAAAAACAATGACTGATTTTTGACTCCCCAAAGGCAGAACTTTGTTATCCAGCAGTTACATTTTCCAGGAACCAAAACAGTACATGTTAGATATTATAAATCCTAAAAATGTAAATAATTTATTATCTTAACCTCTTTTCAAAACATCTCTCTCAAAATCATTTAACATGTCTTCCAAAAGTAAAAAATACTATTTAACGTATGTTTTAAAACCTAAGTACTAGTCAAAATATGACACAAATTAAAAAGGGACTATAAACTTTTTTGAGAAAACTGAAAGTAATCTCTTGAAATTTGACCATTGGGGGAACTATAAAGGATTAAATAACATTAAGAAGATGTTACGGTGTCACTAGTGGCTTTGTGGCCAGAGCAATACTGTGAAATACCTGAAGGCCAACAAATAAATGTGTTTAGGGATCACATATTTGGAAAGGAATAAAGATTTAGACTTCATTGTTCATTTGTTTTTGTAGGTAAACATGTGCTTGCTACAAAATAGACATACCTGTATGAGTGCGAATATGTGCTAGAAATGCCATGGAATTGCTACTTCGACACATCTTTCCACAATACTTGCAAACATTTCCCTGATTCTCTTCTCTTTCACGGTTGATTTGTTCAGTGTCTTCCACTATATATTTATTCACTTCCCGAAGCAATTCTTCATGTTGTCCTTTAATGTGAAGGAATAAATTCTGCTCAGAATCAAAGGGCTCTGTGCACTTGACACATTTAAAAGTGGCTCCACCTTCTGGAAGCTCTTCCACACTGGCCTGTTCATTTCTCATATGACCAGCACTAGCCAAATGTTGGTGGAGGTTGCTTTCTGTATAAAATGATTTTCCACATAATAAGCAATGAAAATGTTTCTCCTTTGAAGGGTGCTTCATAGCTATGTGAACATTTAGTCCACTCAAACCATCTGCTAAAAAGCCACAGTCATCACAACGTATACGAGTGGATTCAATAAGGGAATTTCCTTCAGTTTTCTTTTTTTTAATACCTTGTATAGAGTCTTTGAAAGGTAACTCATTGATTTTCACTCCAGTTGTTATCAGACTTTCCTCAGACTGCTCTGTTGAGTCATCATCCTGATGGTTCTTTATTCTTACAATAGAAGAATCAAATTGGTCAAAATTATACATGGATCTTCCTTTATCATCAATATCAACAGTTTCAAAAGCTTCACATTCTTGTGTGTTAGGTTGTGGGCCATCCCCTTCCAAAATTATTTCATTTTCATACTGCGAATCCATAAGCGTTTCTTTCACAACAACAGATTCATTGTCTTGCAAGTCCTTGCCATCCTCAAAACTATGCATAGTTTCCACTTTGTTTATGTTGTTTTCATCAAGATTGGACTGCTCAATTGCTGCTCTCAAGACAATTGAAGGATTGCTTTCAGTATGATGTCCTTCATCCTGAAGCTCAGTACTTGCCTGTTGATTATTAATTTTTCCTCCATTTTCACCCAAGATTTCCTCATTTTTCTGACAATGAATATCTGAACCATTCACATCATTTAGTGCATGTTGGTTTTCCTTTATGATCTCACAATTAAAATCCAGACTTCCTTGATTTGGGTTTTGACACATTTTGGGTGAGTCATTAGCAGAAGTTTCTTTAGAGGGTATTCTCTCCACAGATTTCACAACTTTATCTTTGGCAAGGGGCTGATGGAATGTCTCGACCACAGAATGATCTTCTTTGAGGTCATATTCTTCCCTAGTCTCCACCTCTACTGAATCAGGAGTACAGATTACATTGGAAATATCTACATTGGTATTCTCATCTAAGAGAGGGCAATCTTCAGTTCTTCTAGATTTAGCCATGTCTGATACACTTATATCAAGAGTATATCCTGTTTGGTCAGAATTTACTTGCAGCTCTTTAGAATCTTGTTCATGTTCTTCTTCTTCATGTAGGGCAATAATTTTTTTGGAACTATCTGTAACATTTCCTTCATCACCAGAAGAACAACTAACATATGACTGTCTTTTAATTTTATGTTTCTCTGTTGCTGCATGCCTTGTCATTTCCCGGCGAGTAACTGCATAGTAATCACATGCCATACAATAATATTCAAATTCCTTTGTATGTTTCCGTTTTACATGTAGTTCTAAAGAAGCAGAAGAGTGAGCAACAAACTCACAATGTACACATTTATTATCATTTGTAACTGTAGCACTCTTTTCAACATCCTGAATGAGTTCCTCTGATTTGGGAGGTAGTGACTCTTTTTTATCAGGAAAATACCCACTCCCCTGCTGACCTAAAGAATGAAGTATATTTTCAACTTCAACTTCAACTCTTTTTCCATGCTCTACTGACAATTTTTCAAAGACAGTATTACCCAATTCAACTGGCTCATTAGCATTATTAACACTTCCTTCTAAAGGACCTACAGGACTGGAAGTGATCTTTCTAGAAGACTCAAGATTACTCTCTTCAGGGCAAACAATAATATCTGCCCCTTGTTTTCCATTTGTTTCTATTCCTACACGTCCTTTATGTTTCTTGGTGGCACAGTGGCGTTCCATATCTCCCTTGGTTACAGTGTAATAATTACATACTTTACATAAATAACTATATTGGTGACTGTGTTTTCGTCTAATATGAACTGTCAAATTTGTAATACTGGAAGCCAAAAGACCACAATGAGAACATGTCCTTGAAATATTCCCTTTAGGTCTACCTCTCTTTGGGGTATTGGCAAAAGCTAACTCACCATCTTTGGTGATTTGACTAGCCTGTTCCTTGTTAGTTGGCATTTTTGTCTCAAAACAGGATGATGCCTGTAGCTGCATACTTTCCACATTGCCTTCAACTGTTCCATTCCCAGAAATATAAGATTCATCCTTCTTATCACTTGCACCTATACAAACCTTTTCAATACATTCTTCAAAACGTAAACCAATATTATTTTTTCTAGCATTCTCAAGATGCTTGCTTCTTTTAATGTGTTTCTCCATTCCTTCTTTGCTCAAGGAATAGAGATTACACGCTTTGCATAAAAAATGATAATCCTGAGCATGCCGAAGCTTTATATGTCTCGTAAGAACTGTAGAAGACCTTGTTTTATAAAAACATTTCTTACATTGAAACTGGGGTTTATTCAAGGTAGAATGTTTTATTTCACTTCCAAAGTTCAACTTAGAGAGTTTATGGACATCATCCTGAAAGGCTTTTTCTGTTTTGTTACTAGAGGCTTTTGTATTATCACTTGATTCAGAAGTATTCAAAGTTTTAGCTTGTAAAGACAAAGCATTGCTAACTGATTGAGAACTCTTTGACTGAACTGATAAGTTAATATGTTGCTCAGTGGTTTCATGCTCTGCCAGGTCTTTGCTGGATAGGAAGAATAGATTGCAGTGAGAACAAGAAAAAATCAGATTGTGTTCTTCCTTCATGTGGTCTCTAAGATTTACTTCATTCACTGAAATAAATGAACAACACTGACAACTAAATATATACCCAGCCTCTGGATGCTGGTTACTCTTCAAGTGTTTGTCTAAGTCTCCCAGAGAAAAACTAGAATAATCACAGGTCTGACAGTGAAATTTTACTTCTCTTCCATGGCATCTTTTCATATGTAATTCTAAATTATTCCTGTTTTCAGAGACATGACCACAGTAGGTACAAGTACATAACATTTGGTGACTAGAAAGTGGCTTCATTATCAAAGAGTCAAATTGTGTGGAGGATGGATGATGAGATTTTGTCTTAATTTGCATAAATTCGTGGGTTGCTGAAGTAATCACACACAAACTATCAACATCATTATTAGTTTCAAATTGCTTAGCTGTTGACTTTGCATCATTTGGCTTCATTTGAGTTCTTAGGTGTTTCATATACATACTGTGTGCCTCATTTTTGCCTTTTTTGCTAATCCCCAAAAGACTAAGTCTTTTCTTTGCCTGACTTTTTAAGTTGAAAGATCCACTCCTTCTCCTAAAACCAGAGTTTAACATTAAAACACTTCGTTCAGATCTTTTTCTGTCAAGTCTTCTCCCTGTATTAATACTATGAAATGTCCGTGGGTCATTTTTAGTAGGTTCTGATTTATTTAAAAGATCCTCTGAAGTACCTAATGGGCCTAAATTTTTTTCCTGTCCTTTAATATTTGTCTCTACTTCAAGTGAAATAGCTTTATCTTCTTCAAAACTCTTCAGGTTTTCTGAGGAAATATTTTTAGATGGCACCATTTCAACAAAAAGCTCATTGTCACCACTTGGTTTAGAAAAACTTTCTTTCAAAAGCTGAAGTTTATTTTGAGTATTTCTCAATTCTCTTGAATCCGCATTCTTACTTCTCGATTTACGAGTTCTAGGTTTTGTTCTCACTATCTTTTCTGTGTCTGCTGTATACTGTTTTCTACAAAATGATTTTTTTGTCAATATCTGGACAAATCCTCCACGAGCTGCAAGGTTCTGACGTCGGAGATGTGTTTTGCCAAGGTAATGGGCATCCAAAAGACTTTCTTCAACACATTGAAAACCACAAAGATCACAACAAAATATATTCTGCTGCCCATGTGTTTGTTTAATATGTGCATGTAAAGATGAGGTATTCTCTGCTTTGTGGCTGCATTGGTGGCAAATAAGTTCTTGAGACTGTTTTATATGAGTTTCAGAATGTTTTTCCAGCTCAGAACAAGAAGAAAACAACTGATCACATACTTTACATTTAAAAACTGTATCTACATCTCCAACTGTACAACTAACACTGATTTCTTCCAAGTGAAGAGAAGTTACATTTTCAGAACCAAGAGAAACAACATTTTCCATATATTTTTTCTCTGCATGTTTTTTTGGAGCTGCTTCATCAGCAACACTGAGGTCACAATTAGGAGATAATAAATTTGGAAGACATGTGTCATCATCTGGGAATTCATTCAGTAACGGCTTTTGTATACCATCTACAGTGATTCCCACTGCTGTAGCTGAACTCTGAAGATCATTTTCCTCTGCTTTAAAGTATTCTGAGACATCCAACTTTATTCGTTTAGGAAAATGCACATTTCTATTTTTATCCACATCGGTATTTAAAGGATTTGAAGATTCAGAAAATCCTCTTTTATTTATTCCATTCTCTTCTGTCTTCTCAGGATCTATATGTACTTCATCTGATGAGAGATCTGATTTCAGGACAGGTAAGGCCTCACATTCTGCATTTTGGTTGGAATTTCTGAAGTTTCTTGTTCTTTTAGTTTCTGTACTTTCATCTTCATCATTCTCAGGATTTTTATCTCTATCCATTCTTATTGGAATGTTCGGTAAGCTACGTTTCTTGTGTCAAGGGCACCTCATTTGGCTTTCATAACACCTATAAAATAAGTAAGTCCATTATTAGTCTTTTGCACATAGGAAAAAAACCTAGTCATTTATTAACCCTGAAGTCACTACTAATGGTGGTTGACTTTAGAGCCTCTTGATTAAAATGTCATGAAATTAGTTACAATGAAATTTTCTTTGCATTTTTTATATGAGCTTTGACAAATATATGAAGTACTTCCTGGAAAGAAGGGAAGTAGAAATCAAAAGAATTATATCACCAGTTCTCTCCCTCAGAAAATAACCCCAATCAATTTGATGAAGTCTTTCATCTCAAAATTTCTATAACTATAAAAAAAATAGAATTATTGGATATTTGGGGTTCTGTTCTTAAACATATGGAAAAAAGAAATTTTCTGTCATGTTATATATACAATATATGTTATATATAAGCAATGGATTTATATTTTCTGTATTCACAGGATGAAGACCTTTATAATTGTCTTATGAACATCTCAGTGGTCAAACCAGCTAACATACCTTTATATATAACCTGTGTTCTACATTCATCTCTCATTTTCTCAGAGGAACTCCTTCACCTTTCATTTGTCAATTAATAATTTCCCCATCTAACAATCATTATGCCATTGTCAAATGTTTTTTATACGTAGGTGAAGGTTAAAGTAAACTAAGGTTTTAGAGGAATCAGATAAATGGATAATAAGATTTAAAAATACTTTCTTAATAAAACGTTTTTTAAACTCCATGATATGAATTGTTTTCATTACATTATCTAATTAAAGTACATTACTTTTCATTTATTTTAGGTAGAAATTTTAATTTTACATACAATCTTAGATTCTGAAATGAACATTTAACTGAATGTTCCTTAGAACTTATAACTCTTCTCTTTTCTGTGAAATTTACAAATTAAACTTGTCCTTTAACATGATCAGCACCCCAAATTAAATTTAATGAAAATTCTGAGTTGCCAAAACTGTAAATCCATTCTAGCTTCTCACCTTAACCTATATCTCCAACTGGCTAATGGTATTTCAGCACCTCTAACTAAACATGTCCAAAACCAAACTCCTTAATTTCAACCACAAATTGTGTCCTGCTCTACTTCTTCCCCTAAATCTCAGCAACAAGTATAAAATTTTCCTAGCTCTGTCAATAACTATACAACCTCCCCATTACCCAATCATACCCTTCCTTCAATTTCATGTTGTTGTTATTGTTTAGTCATTTCATTCATGATAGACTATTCCTAACCCCAATGAAGTTTTCTTGACAAAGACACTGAAGTACTCAACAGCAACACTGAGATGAGAAAGTGAAGCAAACAGGGTTAAGTGACTTGCCTAGGCTCCCACAGCTTCTAAGTGTCTGAGAACCAATTTTTAACTCATGAAGATGAGCTTTACTCCATACCCAGAACTCTATCCATCAACCTTATAGCTATCCTCTAACCAAGCTCTATCAATTATTCTCACAAAATATATATATTACTTTCTCTTCACTTCAATTCAAATTTTAAATCCAATTTATTAAGAACAATTGATTGAAGATTGAAGATCTAAAACAAACTTTAAATAAGAAAAATCTTTCATCTCCTGGAACTTTTAATCTAATAGGAGGAAGACACATAGGAAGATAACCATCAAATCTAAGCCACGTGCATTATAAAAGTTCAATAAAAATTCTTGGATAAAGGACAAAAAGGTCTTTGCCAGTTCACTAAGAAAAAAATTAATGAATTAGAATTTCCTTGATGGAATTCAATGGGCAAAAAGGAAAGGAGACTACTCCAAACACAGAAAACAAGAAGACAATTTTTCCCTTTTCCTATTCAACCTGTACACTCTCGGCAAGCCCTAACCTTATTTTCCATATAACCCAACATGTTTGACCACTCTCTTACCTCCTTGCCTTTATTATTCCCTTTCATCTGCAAGTCTTAATCCCTTATCTTTATCTATTCAAAACCAAAGTATTCTTTAAAGTCAAATGTAATTTTTTAAAGCTCATCTGAAGTCCCACACCTTCTATTAAGCATTCTCTGGTGAATGCAGCCCACAATGATCTCTCACATGGATGAACTCTTATGAACTTTAAAATAAAATATACCATATAATTTGGAATTGTCTGTTATTTTCTAATTGGTTAGATAAACTTTTTTTTGATCAAACTCTGAATTAGAGGTCACTAGAAGGTCACTGAATTAGAAAGCTCACAGAAAAGAAATTCCTTAACCAATATAGATCAAAAACTCTACCTGTAAAGTTCACCAAAGTGAGTATTCCTTCAAATTATACAGATCACAGCTGATTCTCTTTAACTCTTGTGTACATCATCCCAAAAATGCTCTAAAAAGCATTCACCCAACATTTATCTAGATTTTTTTACCCTATGTGAAAGCCAATGAAGAATATTAATTGTCCTTTGATTATTCCTGGCTCTCTATATGACCATCTCATTATTTTCTACTCACAAATCTCTTTGATGTCATTCCTTATGCCACTTACTGCTTCTCCTGAACAATCTTCTAAGGATAAGATATTTGTTTATGTCCACCATGCAGGTCTCCAGTATATCCCCAACTTCAATTCTTTGGAGAATTGATTATTCTATCATTCAAAAACATAAAGCACAACCAGAAGAATATCTGCTGAAAACATGAAGGGTGCATAATAAATTATGAATGTAAAAAAATTTGAAAAAGATAGAAATTATTTTTCAGATATAAGCTAGGGGGAGAATTCATGACAAAAAAGGATGGAAACATAAAGAAGTTAAAATAGAATATTTTTATTACATAAAAATAAAAAGATTTTCTACAAACAAAATCAAATGAGCTAAGATTAGGAGGGAAATAGGTAATTGGAAAAGAAACTATGTACTAAGTTTCTCTGAAAAAGGTCTCATTTCCAATTTATATAAGGAACTGATTCAAATTTATAGGAAAAAGAACTATTCCCCAGTTAATAAATGGTCAAAGGATAAAAGCAGATGGTTCTTATGAGAAATTTAAGCTATAAAAAAATATGAAAAATGTAGTCAACCACTAATATTTAGAAAAAAGCTAATTAAAACAATTCTAATGTTCTATCTCACCTTTCAAATTGGAAAAAAAACTGGCAAAAAATAAAATAAAATAAAATAAAATAAAACAGAATAAAATGGCAAATGTTGGAAGGACCATGGAAATATAAGCATATGCTGATTGAGCTGTGAACTGGCCCAGCTATTCTAGAAATCATTTTGAAATTATGTCCCACAAGTTACCAAATTCTGCATAATCTTTGATCCAACAATGCCACTAAAAGTATTTCTTAATATACCAAAGATATTAAAGAAGATGAAAAATGTTTTATACTTTAAAACTATTTATACTGGTTCTTTTTATGATGTAAAAGAACTGGAAACTAAAAGGAAACTCATCAATAAGGGAATGGATAAACAAACTGGTAATATAAATGAGACTTCCTGCCAATGTTGCCACCTGTACAAGAGGCAAGCTGCCATTATTCCCCAACCTTACTTCAGCAAAATATTTAAGTTTTCAACAATTTAAAAAATAACCAATAAATTCAATGACAAATTACATTAAGTTACTTCTTCCATCATAGAGGAATACAAAAAGTCAATCAGAAGCCCAGGGGAAATAAGAATGTTTCCTTCCTACCCCTAAACAAAGTGCCAACATGATTACAGATGGCATACATGAAATAGACAAAGCTCTATTGTGTCTGAGAGAGAGTCCTAGAATGAGGACTTTGGAAACCTAGGAGAGTAGAGAACAACCATTAAGGCATTAAATATTCAGTCTCAGAGGCTCCTAAAATCCTATCCAATGACATTAGAGAGGGTTCTAAAGATCCAATCCATTACTAATTTTAGAAGATGAGGGTTAGGTCAAGAACCCAGGGGACTCAGGTTTAAACCAAACAGATTTCACCACTCTACCCAAAAGAACAGCATGGAATAGAAGTTGGCCCTGATGCAAAAGCCTAGTTGAAGAAATAAAACTGGAGAGATGAATAAATCATTAAAAAATAGGTAATATAAAAAAATTATTGTTATAGAACAGCTAGGTGGCTCAGTGAATTCAAAACAAGACCTAGAGACAGACATTCCTGAGTTCAAATGTGGCCTCAGATGCTTCCTAGCTGTGTTACCTTGGGCAAGTGATTTAACCCCTGATGCCTAATCCTTACCACTCTTATGCCTTGGAACCAATACACAGTATTGATTATAAGATGTAAAGTAAGAATTTTTTTTAATTTTTTTATTGTTAATCTTACAATTGAAAATAGAAATATTCCCCCCCAAAAAAAATACCAGAAGGAAAAAAACAGATTTTTCCACACAAATTACATAAAAACCTAAAAGAAATGAAGTAAGAGATTTTTTTTAATTAAGTAAAAGCCCTTGAGGAAAGAATTGGAAGGAGAATTAGCCAAAAGAACAGTAAACCTTAGTGAAGAAATGGAATACCTGAAAACTGAAATGGACCAAATAGAAATCAATGGCTCCATAAGACTGAAAAATATTAGGACAAAATCAAAAGATTGAAAAAAAATAAAAGAAAATGTTAAGTGACATTAGATAACAAAAAAGCAACTAACCTGGAAAACATGTTAAGGAGAAGAAAATTTATGAATCAGGGGCAGCTATTTCAAATCACTTACTCCCCATTGCCAAGCCCTTACGGCACTTCTGCTTTGGAAACAATAGACAATATCAATTCTAAGATGGAAGGTAAGGCTTTTTAAAAAGGAAGAGAAAAGAAGGAAAGAAGGAAGGAGACAGTGAGAGAGTAAAGGAGGAGAGGCAGAAAGAGGGGAGGAAATTTAAGAATCATTGGACTCCCTGAAAAGGATGCTTTTAAAAAAAAAATCTGGACATTATATTTCAAGAAATCCTAATTCAAAACTGCCCATATTCAACAGAACCAGAAAGCAAATTAAAGATGGGAGGAGCAGAAGAGGAGGGGAAGTGACCATCAATCACTTGATGAAATGAAGTCAATAGTCAAAATCCAGGGCTCTCATGTAAAAGAAAAGCATCAATTAGAGTTTGAATATCAAAGAATGAAAATGGCAGAAGAGGGAAGCTTAAAATCAAGAATAGCATCTTCCAAAAGATAGAGGGGGAAAATGTATCTTTAATAAAATTAAAAGTTTTCAAACATTTCTGATACTGAGCTGAACATTAGATCTGAACACAAAAGTTCAGAGAAATTTTGAAAGGGAAATTTATTTGAGCAATTAGAAAGAGTTGGTATAGTGATAACATTCTAAAAAAAAGAAATGTAAAGAAAAGGAAAGGTAAAAGGAGGAATATACAATCTGGTGTACAATGGAAGAAGAGGACGTAACTTGCTACTTATATTTAAAGTGTAGGAAAAAGAATATTGAAATGGGGAAAAGGTGAGGGAAATGGGCATCTGATGGGCATCAGATGACTCTCAATCTTACTGAAATGCAGGCAGGTCCAAGAACACATACAAATAAACAAACATAGTTTGGTTTACAAATACATCAAAACTCAACTGAAAAAAACAATAGGAATAGGGAGGGGTAAGTTTTAGAAGGATAAAGCCAGGGAGAAGACAGACACAAGTAAAAACAAAACTTTGTGATTTGTAGGAGGAGGCATAAAAATAAAGGGGGAAAAGTTTTTGTGTTTTTTTTTTTAAGGAGGATCTTTATATTGTCTCAAACAAATTGAGAGCAGCTGAGCAAAATGTAGCATGAGAAAATAAGGGAGAATTTTCCCATCATAAAATATGGCATGAATACTATGAAATGAGAACTAGAATATCAAGTCCTTGTATAAAAGGACAATTACAATATAAAGAAAAACAATTTTTAAAGAATCAATAATGATAATCAAAGCACTAAGCATAGTCTCATAAGGAGAATGTCTTCAGAGGACTTATAATGAAGTATGTTTGGCTATCTCCTGACAAAGAAGTGATGGGTCCAAGATTAGGACATACATTTTGGGTAGCTTTTGGATAATCAGTTTCACTTGACTATACTTATTTATTAAGGGTTTTCCCCTCATTTTCTGTTAACTGGAGAGATGGCAATGCAGGGAGATAGATTGACTAGCAATAACTGATTCAAAAATAAAAAGTGAGAATAATTGTAAAATTTTTTATACAATAAAAGAAGTTCAGAAGAAAGCATAAACAGGTCCGATAGTTTTAAAAATGCAGAATTTATTATAGTTTTTATTTAACAAAAGGCAAGTCACGTAAAATGGAAACTCATGCCTTCATATACAATACACATACTATGTACATGGAATGCTGTGTGAATTTTGAGTGTTTAGTTTCAGAATGTTTCAAAAAAATATTTTTAAAAGAAAGTATGGCATATGAATGTAATGGAGTATTACAATGCCATAAGTGATGATTTCAGTAAAGTTCAGTGAACTAATACAGAATCAAGTGAGCAGAACCAGAAGAACAATTCAAGCTATAACTTTTTAAAAATTAACAATTTTGAAAGACAAGAGCTTTAATCAACTCAATCATCAACCATTATTTCAGAGAATTGATGAAACGTGCTATTTTTAGGTGATGATCTAAACATACAGAATAAGACACAGTTTTTTTATATGGTCAATCTGGGAATTTATTTTGCTTGATGGTACATATTTGTTCAAATAAGTCCCTTCTCTCCTACTCCTATGAAAAGGGGAAAGAGAAAGAAAATATATGTTTGTTCACTGAAAAAAAAATTAAAAAAGAAAAAAACATGGGGTCTTTGTTTTAGGGAGACATTTAGGGTCATGAAAAATATTGAATAGTTTTTCAAAGACAAAGCAGTTTCCTCCTCTACATGATCAACCCCAATAGAACAACTGCACTTATTAATCTGAAATGTCATTATTCTTCATCCACTTGATTTCTTCTCTTGTGAACAATTAAGATAAATTCTTTTGAATGATTTGTGAGCCTCACTTAGGAGGCTCTATCTACAGCAGTATTCCCAGACGATGCCATTAGGACAATGAAATATACAGAAGGGGTATATAAAGGACATCACCAGTTACAGGTTAATCCCTATTGTACTTGGACTCTACAGTAATCTTACCTTTGACAAGCAAACATCTCACTGTTTTAGCCTTCACTTGACATTAGCAAACAAGAGGTTCGATGAAATCTATTGCTATTTCTTTCAAGGAATCTTATATCATTTTGACATAATGCATAGGAAACTTGTGGAAAAGAAAGCCTTTAAAACTGAATATTGTTCTACTAAATCAGATGCTTTGTCATAATCAACCAATAAGTCACAGTGGAATCTTGGAGGCACCAGAGCTTTCAGTGTGTGACGACAAAGGTGTGGTTATTTGTGATTGCCTCTTCCCATTACAAGTCTTCAGCAATCATGTCCTTGTTGATAATGCAAGTGAAGATGATTCTCAAAAAAAATTTAGTAGAAATGGGAAAGTGAGCAAAAGAATAAAAAAGTACTAATATTTCGTCAGTGAATTTTATTTAGTAACAAAAAAATCTGAGGTGTTTTTCCATATCTTTGGTATTCTCCCTTCTTTCAGACGCCTAAAAAATTGACCCAATGCCCTTCTAATTATGTTTATTCCAACAAAAACATCCTGTATATATTTGGTGTAGTATAACTACTTTTCCCATCTTTGTTTTTTTTTTCATTGTCACTTCCATTTTCCATTCCACTAACTCCATGAGCTATTTCTTTCATTTGGCTATAACCTCTTTTTTCTCTTCTAGTATCATTTATAGTAAGATTATCACAACTGATATAATCAAGTTCAAGTACTATGTTCACTTGATCAGCTATTGCACCTCTGAACCAACAGCTATATTAAAATCTATAGCATAAAGATTCATATAACATTATTCCTGTTTTTGTCTTCAAAGTTGCATTTTGTTCTATCAAACCAAATGTTTCTAAAGTAATCAGAAAAAGGGCATAAACTATATTCTGATAACTATATAGATAAAAATATATGCTTTTCCATAAAGGGTTTATAAAAGTATATTATTTCTGCTTTTATATTTTCATTGATGCCCTTTGTATGTCTATCATTCTAATAAAGAACTTTGGTAAGCCAAGAAAGTCATGGCAATCAATAGTGATTTTAAATCACTCACATTTTTTTTTGGTAGTAGCATCTATGATTTCCTCTAATCATCCAATCTCTTCCCCTCACTCAAATATTTCAAGAAACAGCTCCTTCAATGCTATCATAGAACTCTACTGAATATAAGTGGTGTGATCAACAAATGGTATTTTCACATACACATATAACAGACACACTAGGTACTAATATGTGAGGGTCCAAATGTAGTTGACAGAAAATAGTTTGCCACAAAATATGATTTATTTTAAATTAAATTAATTTTAATTAAAAATTATTGTTACATTTTTCATCTGCCTTCTGTACTATTTTTAGTTTTTCCTTTAAAAGCTCTTATGATGATCTAGCTTATTCAGGCCTCACATCAAGCTTTCTCCAAATTTAGTTTTGCCTCTACTATATGTCACTGTTTTATGAAGGTACAGAGTTTATAATTTTCCATGATAATCTTCTCAATGATTTTATAAATGACTGTTCATTCTGCTTTTGTATACTTCACCTTTCTACTTGGCAAAGAAACCAAGTATTTGTTGCTATACTCTTTGGCCTCCTCATTGGTAAAATTTCTTTAAGTGAATTATAGTTCCTTTGGAAATGTTCATAGTATATGTCTATTTCTCTATTCCTTTGTCATTTCCCTGCAGAAATATCTTGTTTGAATAGGTTAGTTAGAGCTATCTTAATTGTTTTCCAAATGAAATGACTCAAATTCTAGAAAGGAAATGCATCCGTGGGAAATTTGTAATTCATTCTCACAACTAAAAGAAATATGTTTTTTTTTAAGTTCCAGGCAAGAATAGATTGTGGAAAACAAATTGAATTTTTCAATGACTTCTGCTTTGTATATACAATGTTTACATTTCTTCAACAACCAAATGACTATTAGATTCAACATGCATGCTGATTTCCTAAGAAAGGATTTGAGTAAATCTTTTCCTTCAAATTATATCAGAAAATGCTACTTTAAGAAAATTAGAAAGACTTAGTTGAAGAATGAGGAAAGAGAATAGAAAAAGCCTATGAAATGTCAAAAAGATGTTTGTTAGGAGTTTAAAGAATGAAAGAATGAAAGACCAGCATACAAAAGAAAAAGGGATGAAAGACCATTGTATATTTGTAGATTAAAAACAAATTTGAGAGTCTTTCTAAGGAGAGACAGACAGACTGACAGACAGAGACCTGTCTCTCCTGTCCCCAGAAATATATACAAGTCATAGAGACCCTTCCAAGACTTGCAAAACAGAAGACTACTAAGCACTTCTGATGATTCACATGGCACGAATAATACTGGCAGAAGCAACTTAGAAAGCACTACCAAAAATTATGGCATCTTGGACAAGAAACAGAAGATCATAGAGGTGCAGGTAGTGTTTTTATCATAGTAATCCACCAAAGACAAGGGATTCAGAAAGGAATATTTAATTTGGAAGTTAAATTCTGGCCAAGAGATGGTACATGGCACTGAAGTCCAGATTTCTGAAAAAGAGCTTAAAAAAAAATTTTTTTTAAAGCAAGGGAGTATCAGTATGTATCTCAAAGAGATCAAAGAAAAAGGAAAGGAATCTATACATACAAAAATATCCATAGTAGTTCTTCTTGTGGTGGCAAAGAATTAGAAATTGACTCAATTTCAATCAATTGGGGAATGGCTGAAGATTTCTGGCATATGGTTACGATAGCAATTACAAAATGGATGGTTTCAGAAAAAGATGGGAAGACTTACATGAACTGATGCAAAGTGAACTGAGAAAAACCAACACTACATAGTAACAGCAATATTGTAATAATCATCATCTGTGAAAGAATTAGCTACTCTGTTCAATACAATATTATAAGAAAATTACAAAGGACTCATGATGAAAAATGCTATCTACCTGCAAAAAGAGAAAAAAAAAGAGAGAACTGATAAAGTATGAGGGCAGAATGAAACATATTGTTTCACTTTCTTTTTCTTTTTTTTTTTTTTGCAACATGGCTAAGATGGAAATGTTTTACAAGATTTCACATGTGTATAATTGATATCATGTTGCTCCCCTTTTCAAATGGGTAGGGCAAGAACTGGAGTGAGAAGGAATATTTGGAACTCAACTTTTTTTAATAAATGCCAAAAATTAAAAAAAAAAGTGAGACACTTGACACTGTGAAGATTGGATTTAGCTATTTCCTGATTATAAAAATGAAGATACTTAATTTAACAAAATTAGGAATGTCTTGGGAACTCTAAATTACTCCACCCTACTTAGACCATTCTTTAGGGGAAGATAAAGTTGTAATTTCCTGATTGAACAATGAAGGTACTTAACTCTTACCTTACAGTGAAGCTAGAAGGTTAAGCTAATTCTATTTTAAGATCTTAATATAAAAAGGTGTTAAGTAACTATAAAAGTTAAATTAATCACAAAAAGGTTAAGTAACTCACAAAAGGTGAACTTAACAAATAAGTGTTAAGTAACTCTAAAGATATAATCTAATCAAAGAAGATGAGAACTAAAAAGAATGGGCATTTAGAGGAGGAGACACAAGAGTGAAAGGTCTATATATTGGCTCACTTCCTCTCTCCAGGACCTTTGGCGGTGGAGGTTTGGCTGATAGCAGCATGCTGAGCTTTTTGGCATCTTAGGGTGCCTACAAGCTATTGTCCAGTTCGATGGTGAGTTTCTGGCTGAGTTTCCCTCCTTTACTTTTCCAACTTTATCCTCTTAGAAGCCTCTAATCTTCTTCAGAGACCTAGAGGTGGGAATTTTAAATTCCCCCTGGCACAGGCCAGGCAGTAAAAATCCTATATCCTCTTCCCTACTTCTCCTGAAATTCCCTCCCTCTATATTAATTAAATTACCATAAATTTCCAGACTAACTTGGGTATTTTATTTGGAATTTTCCCCAGCGACCAATTAACTCTAGATTTTTAAGTCACAACCCTAAAATTATCTTTACAAACCCAGAATTTTACATGAGGGAACTCCAAGAAAGGAAAATGCAATAAATCCCATGACCACAAATGTTTATATGCAATTACATGAAGTTTAGACAACAAACCAAATGATCTTGAGATCTTAATGCAAGAAGGCAAAGAGATGTCACTGGTATCACTGAGACTTTGTGAGATGTGATCTGTGACTGTAATATGGCCCTGCATGTTTATACCTTATTCAACAGGATCAAGATATAAAGGAAATACTATAAATAAAGAGGCATACTCATGAGAAGAAATCCAAGAAACAAAAATAGACACACTGTAGAGGTAAGATTAAAGGTCACTAAAGATAGAAGCAGAAGCAACTTTTGTTACTGAACTTTAGGAAACTGATAAGTCTAAAATAGGCACGATATAATAGTGGTAAAGAACTTTAATTAACTAGAGATCTGCTAGAGTCTGTCTCTGTCTGTCTGTCTGTCTGACTCTCTCTCTCTCTCTCTCTCTCTCTCACCCCACTGAGTGCCGGGAGCATCCCTCCCCCTCCTCCTCCTCATTGCCCCACACAGGGAAAGGAGAAAGAGCTCCCATTAGGCTGCTACACAAAGGGGTGGGTGATGTAAAAAAAAAAATGTCATCAGGCATGGTGGAGAGGGGGAGTGGAGCAGCTCCACCCAAGTTCCTCTGTCTTTCTCATAACAAACTCTGGGGTGGGGGGGAAGGAGGGAATGTTCCCACAGAGAATGCTATGTGTGCCTTTTTGGCCCCCATGCCATAGGTTCTCCATCAGTGTCCTAGAGTTTTTAAACAAATGAAAGCCAGAAATAGTCCTGACAAGCACCCTAGAGTTTAAGAGAGAAGATTTGAGAGTGTTTACAATAAGTACCCATAGAATAGCATTGATTAAAATCCTATGAGGTTGGAAGAGGGTACAGAAGATGTCAGACCAGAAATATTAAGAAATACTGAAGAACAAAATTCTGACAATATAAAGAAAAACAATTCTGATAAAGAAGGATAAGTTGTCTGAAGAGACCGATGTCTATACAAAGAAAACTAATCAACCAATCTCAATTATTTTAAAAGTTACATATACAAAAGATGAATTCAAGGTCAAGTAATAGAAGATAAATCCAAAAGCCTAGTACAGTCCTGCCAAAATGGTGTCAGGAATACTAAAGCTTAGAGTAGTTGAGGTTGATGATGAAACCTAAGAACAACCAAATAGGATAAATGGTTTTTCTAGAAGTTATAATGAGGAAAGCAGTGTGTCATTTGGCTACCATCTTTCCATTTAGCATGGTAAATGGTTACCTAAGACACTTATACTTTTTAAGTTCTTTTGATATCCTTATTAGGGTAACTCATTTATATATTAAAGTTCTATGTAAAATTATCATAATCTGTGTCAATGTCATTCTGCTCTCTACCCTTTTTTCCCACTATTATGCATTTAAATAGTTCAAGGTTGAATTGTTTCAACTGTATGTTAGACATTTTTCTCATTATTATTCCTTCTTCTGGCTTTTCACTAAATCTGGTCTTTCCTCTGACACTAAATCTGGTTTGCTCTGAAAAGAAGGTAATCTAACTACACTACCAGCTGATTCAGGGATAATGATTAGCACATCAATGATGAGAGTTGCCCAGCCTGTTATACTATTTGGTGCTCATCTTGTAGAGCACTTACTAATTCTTTTACAATTCTTTTCTTGATTAAAGCATTCATGATATAAAGAAGTCAAGCTTCTCTGCAGTCTACAAGTCTTTAATCTATCCCATGCCTTCTTCCTGACATTAGTTTTCCAATATATTACTCTCCCTCTTCTTCCATTTCAATGAAGTTATCAATTACTTAAAATGTACATAAAGGAGGCCTATGGAGTTAATACACTGGAGAGACAATGTAAAAACAACAAAGTACTAACAAAATATATATATATATATATATATATATATATATATATATATGTATATATAGGATAAGTAGAAATAGAAAATAATCAATAGAGGAGAGACACTAGAATTAAAAGACATTCCAGTGGCAGGAAGAATCTAAGCTGGGACTTGAGGGAAGCCAAAAAAAGCCAAGAGGCAGAATGAGAAGGGAGAGTATTCCAGGAGTAGGGAGATAATCAATTAAAATGTCCGGAGTCAAGAGGGCAGTGTCATTGGACTGACCAGTAAGGTGAGGGCAGACTTCTAGGTCATGAAGGTCTTTGAATGTTAGACAAAGGATTTTATCTTTGCTCCTGAATTAGGTCAAGGAGCAATCAGAGTTTATTGAGTCTAAGAGGTGAAATAATTTAGACTTATGCTTCAGAAAATTTACTATGGCAGCTAAGTGGAAGACAGACTAGAGGCAGGGAGAAAATTATAGCTAGGTAGATTGTAAAGAAGATTACAAAATCTAGGCATGAGGCAATGAGGATCTGTGAAAGGGTGGTAGCAGTATCAGAGGAGAGGTATACTTTGTGGAGAGACAGTGAAGAGTAAAAGATGACACTTATGGGTCTAGGAGGATGGTGGGACCTTAGAAGGTAATAGGGAAGTTTAGAAGTGGGGTAAGAAGTTCTGTTTTAGACATGTTTAGGATAAAATGTCTTCAGGACATCTAGTTCAAGATGTAGTACTTACAAAGCAATTGGAGATGCAAGATTGGAAATCAAGAGGAAGTTAAGGCTGTACAAACAGATTTGAGAATCATAATCATCATAGAGATAATTGATCTGATTATTCTCACTTCATTAGGTCTCATAAAAAAGTTAAATAGTTAAGTAAAATTAATAACAGTATTCTCATCTGAAAGAGTACAATTTCACGTCTGTATCACATCCCTCTCATAACTTTTTTATGAATAGGAATCTATTTTTCTCTTCCTATGACCTACCACCCCATTATAAAAGAAAGAATTAACTGGAAAAAAATTCTTTGCAGCAAGTTTCCCTGATAAAGGTACCATTTCCAAGAAATGGTTTCAAGTCTAAGAGTCATTTCTCCATTTTACAAATGGGCTAAGAATATGAATTGTTATTTTTCAAATGAAGAATCCCAGGCTCTCTCTATAGCATGCTGGAAAATGCTTCAAATCACTACTAACTAGAGAAATGAAAATTAAATCAATTCTGAGATTCCACATGGCATTCAGATAGGCAAAGATAACAAAAGAGGAAAATGCTAGCTAAGTGCTAGAGGGACTAAATGTACACCTTGAACAAAGTACAGACACTGACACAGTGTTGGTGAATCTATGAATGAGAACAACCATTCTAGAAAGCAATGAAGGAATTTTAGGAAAAAACAAGAAATATAAGGTGTAATCAGGAAAATGTATGATAGGAAGAGATGGACCAGTCAGCTTGTTGCATAAATAAGTGCTTATTGACAGGGCAGCTAGGAGGAAGCCAACCCTAAAATCAGAAGTACCTGAATCAAATCTGGCCTCAGAGACATCCTAAATATGTAACCTGGAGCAAGTTACTTAACTCCAATTGCCTAGTCCTTACCACTCCTCTGTCGTGCAACCAATATTTAGTATCAATTCTAAGACATAAGGTAAGGGATTTAAAAAAATAAGTGCTTGTTGATTTGATTTGACTAAATGAGGGAAAAAGATAAAAATTTTAACAGCCTAGGTCCTCTACAGGTGGTACCATGCTGTCAGGAAAACATCAACAAAATATTTTTAAATACACCTAGGAAAATAAGAAGTTCAGAAGGGAACAAAAATGGGAATTCTGTTACTTGTTTATTGAACATACACGTTTAAACTATTTGAGAAGTTCATATATACATTTGTTTTTTCCTTCTTGATAGAGTGAAATGTCTTTTTATTGATGATTATTAAGTTCACAATAAAAAACTGAAATTAAAATATTTGAGGTTATTCATGGATTACAAGATTAAGATAAAGCAACAATAGCAGGCAGGGTGGAAGACACTAAGAAGTACATATATACAGCTTCAAGGAATAAGCTTTTGATAGTCTCACCATACCTGGACTTGTTCTGGTCAGATCACATTAGGCAGATTATATTCATTTTTAAGTACTATTACATTTTATGAAGGATGCTGATAGACTCAAACATAGAGAAGTAGGATATCACAGTGATGAAAGGCCTCTTTTCTCATAGCATCATTGGCTATACGAATAAGGGATTAATAACCTGGAAAAGAAAAAGCTCATGGAGGAAAGATCTGAAAGGCAATAATCTAGAAGACAGTAAATTCCAGAATAAGAGGCTAGAACTAGAAGTAAATGAAGTAAGATATTAATGGACAAATTTAGGCTTGATAAAAGGAAAAATTTCCCAAGAATAAAATTTATCCTAATATGGAACAAGATAAGTAGTATTAATAAAAGGTTCTCCCTCAGTAGGGGGTCTCCATATAAAAACTAGATGGCTGGTCATAACATAAGCTGTGATAAGGGAGGTCCCTTCCAATTCTAAAAATCTGTGATGCTTCTCATGTCCTCTTTAAGAATAAGAGTCAGACAAGTAATAGCATACTGATGACACCTGGTGGCCACTTCTTACAGGAAGATTCATCCAGTAGAGCTGTTTGGGAATAGCAGTTGAGAAAACAGCAAAGCATTAGACTAGCTGAATAAATAGTTCATATATCAGATTTCCTTGGCTATAAATAAGGTCGAGATTGAGGAAGAAGGGGTCATTTTATTCCTTCTATTCACTTCTATTTCCATTTTCCCTCAGTTCCTTTTTTTTCTCTTCACATTTGTTCAATCATATAAATCTTTTAGACACACTCAATGAGCACAGGACACTCCTTTTACATACATACACACATACACAAATATTCTCCTTCACAAACAAATTCTCACACACATTCTTATAAATACACTTATTAGATGCTTATTATCTCCAAAGTATTTAGGTAAACCCTTTTACATTAAAAATGTCACTCCCTCTACATCAAAAAGCTTATAATGCATTGGGGTGGAAAAGAGGAGTAGTAGAGATTTGAAAAGAAAGAATAGGAAGTGGAGGCTAAGGAAAGGAAAAGAAAGAGTCCAAAAAACAAGAAAGGCTGTGTGTGAATCTTAAAACTACTCAGACTCTACTTTAGAAGATTTGATTAAGCTATTCCCCATTTTTAACAATGGAGGTACTTAATCAGGAATGTATTGAGAACTTTTAAAATTACTCCACCCTGCTCAGACAGTGCCTATGGGGAAGATAAAGTTGAAAACTCCTGATTGAACAATAAAAGTCCCTAACTCATACTTATAGTAAAGCTAGAACCTTAAGCTAGGTGGTCTATTTTTAGATCTAATACAAAAAAGTGCTAAGTACCTATAAAGGTTAAATTAATCACTAAAAGGTCAAGTAACTTACAAAAGGCAAGCTTAACAAAGAGGTGTGAAGTACTCGGTAGATTTTATCTAATCAGAGAAGGTGAGAACAAAAGAAGATGAGAACTAGAATAGGCAGTCCTGGAAAAAAGCATCTACTGTGATTGGTAGAAATGAAAATTTAGGGGAGATGGGGGAGGTGACATAATAGAAAATTTCTTTAAAAGTAAGGGGTAGGAGGAATTCAAGAAGGTATTAAATTTGAGTTGAAGTAGTTAGAGTTAGAGTTGGAGTTGGAAGTTGAAGTGAGGGACCTTTTGAATTGAGTTCGCAATTGAATTCAGTTTGGAGAGGATTTCGGTTCGGAGTTAAAGAACATGCTTGGAGACGATCTTGTGGTGAGTGAAAAGACTGACTCGCTGTCCCCTTGGCCCTTTCTACTGCTCGGCTACTTACTCACTCACTCTCCCTCTCCCTCTCCCTCTCTCTCTCTCTCTCTCTCTCTCTCTCTCTCTCTCTCTCTCTCTCTCTCTCTCTCTCCTTCTCTCTCCTTCCTTTAATTCCTTCATTTATATTAATTAAAATCTCCATAAATCCCCAGCTGACGGGTATTTTTCATATTTGGGAATTTCCCATGGCGACCACTTATTTAGATTTTAAATTAAAACACTAAAATTTATCTTCACCAGTTTGGCCAAAACTTTTACAGTTTTGGCATTTACAGTTTTTTATCCTTACATGTGAAAAGCATTCTGAAGAAGAAAAGAACATTTTGAGCTGGGGAAGATTAGGGAAGTCATCAGAGGAGAGGCAAAACCTAAAGTAAGACTAGAAAAAATAAACGACAGAACTGAGAAGGAAAAACATACCAGGTATAGGAAGTGACTTGAATCCAAACTCACAGATAAATAGCAAGATGTGTTTAGGGAAAGACTAATGGTAACAAAAATAAAGTGCATAACAAGACAATTAACATGAAATGAAACAATAGAAAGAGGGAGATTAATTTTGGAAGATCATAAATTATAGTTAATCAACTTGAATTTTATTCAGGGAAGCCAAATGAAGGAGTATGATGAGAGGAATGGCATGGTCAGAGCTATTCCTCAGTTAGATGATGGGAACAGCTTTGTTACAGGTAGATTGTCAATCTCTAATATAGATAAGAGGTTAAAGAATATGAACAAATAGTTCAAAAGAAGAACAAGTAAATTAAAGAATGCTCCAAATCACCAATAAGAAGAGAAATGAAAATCAAAACAACACTGAAGTTTCATCTCATAACCTGCAAAATTGGAAAAGATGAGCAAAGATGGAACTAGTCAGTGTTGTTGGAGGTGTAGTAGGACGATAGGCAAACTATTACATTGTTGGTGGACCTGTGAATCAGTAAAAATGATTTTAGTAAGCAAATGGAATTAAGCAAATAAAGTGGTTAAAATGTTGCTGTCTTTTGACTCAGAGATTCCATTACTAAACTTATTTCCCAGATAAACTTTGTCCTTGTATAAAGAAGAAAGTTCTTGTATAAACCAAAATACACAGCACTTTTTTGCAATAGTAATTTATAAACAAATTTAGATTCCCACTGACTAGAGAATGGCTAAAAAAATTAAGTATATGAATGTAATGGAATATTAGTGTGCTATAAAAAATGAGTAAACTATACAAAAGTATAAAAGATCTGCCATGAACTGATGGACAGTGAAAAAAACAGAACCATTAAAACAATATGCATAATGATTACAATAGGTAAATGGAAAGAGTGACCAAAAAATCAAACTTGCAAGAAAAGATCAAAGAAGACGACCCCTCCTTTCCCATTTGCAGAAGAAGTTCATGAATATTATTCACTGCACATATTTTTAGACTTTTTTGATGTACTGATCAGTTATTCTGATTTGTTCTTCTTTCCTTTTTTTAATAACAAAATTTTTTTTTAAATGGTATAGGGTAAGGCTCTCTAGAAAGAATGAGGAAACCAGTGAATTTTTTTTAAAGGACATAAATAAAAACATTTTTAAAAAATTTTAGACAGAAGGGATAGACCAAATGCAAAGACATCAGTTAATGGTTTATTACAATAGTACAAGTAAGAAATTATGAGACCCTCAATTAGTGCAATAGCAGTATGAAGAGAAGAAATGGATATCAGAGATATTGTGGAGAAAAATTAAAAGGACTTCCAACATGACTGTATGGGAGGTAAGCCTACAAATAGAAAGAGGGAAGAATCAAAGTTGACTATAAAGTTTCAGAACTTAATAAATGAAAAGATGATAAAACATCAAAAGATAGAGGAAGCTAGGGAAAGGGAAGAAGATTACAAGTTCAGTTTTTTATAGCACTGAGTATGAGACATATCTAAGCATATCCTTGTGAACAATAATGAGTTGGATAAACTAAAAAGTTCAGGAGATAGATAAGGATTGAATATATAGGTTTAAAAGTCCCCTTCAGAGGTAAAAATGAAGCCCCAGTGATCACCAAAAGACAAAATCTAGAGCAGTGTTGGTGAAGTATAGAAGCCAGCTGGCACAGGGGAGCTACTCCATTCTCCCTCTTCTCAGCATCCAAGGACATTTTTTGTGTTCACCACCACTTTTTCCAGACACCCAAAGTGAGCACTTCATTCCTCTTCTCTCTGGGGTAGGGGGAGGCCTCGCAAGTAGCTTAAAACTGCAATTTGGGTACCCAAATTTGAAAACCTTTGCCAACACTGGTATACAGAAGGGAGATTAGAGCCAAAGGGAGAGTTTGAGGACAGGAAAAACCCAGGGAAACAATGAAGGACAGCCTAGGGAAAAAAAAAGAGCATTCCAAAGGGAAGGAGAACCAGAAGACAGCAGAGTCACAAAAGTCAAAGGATGGAAAAAAAAGGTATTTTAGAGAAAGGGAAGTTAATAATGTAAAAAGCTATAGAAAAGTTAAATACTTAAAATGTGAAACAGATGATGAAAATGGAATTTATATGTCCCAGGTGGGTTGAGCACTTTACAAATATTATTTCATTTTATCCTCACAAACAACTTGCAAGGTAAGTATCATCATTATCCCGGTTTATAGTTGAGGAAACTGAGAAAGACAGTAAAAGCATAATAGTGAACAAAATAGCAGACAGTTAATAAAATCATATCAACTATCTTGAAAGGTAGTTGGGAAGATCAAATGAATGAACAGTTGTAAAGCATTTAACAGAGTACCTGGCACATTAAAAGATACTTAATGAATGCTTATTTCTGGTTCTGGAGGCAAGATGGCAGAATAGAAGCAGGGAAGCTCAAGGCCTTCATACCATCTTGGAAGAACTAAAACTGGCAGAAACCCAGAAATAAAGCTAAAATCCAGGAAGGAGTAAGTTTAAGAAGGTACCCTAATATCCCAGAGAACAGAGACTACCTATAAAAAGGTAAGAAAAATGAGCAGACAACAACAAAAAAATACACCTAACTAGAAAAATTTTACAAAGACAAAGAACAAGGTACAGACAAAGAAATGGACAGTGAAAACAAAGCAAACACATACAAAATCCAAAAGAAAAATATAAGTAGGACACAGATTCTGGAAGAGCTCAAAAAAGACTTCAAAAACGAATTAAAAGATACAGAGGAAAAGTGGATAAGAGAAAGGAACACAAATCAAGAAGACATGAAAAAAGAGACCAAAAAGAGAGGAAAACCGGGCCTTAGAAATTAGAATTGAGCAAATAGAAGCTAATGATTTCATGAGACATCCAAAAAATAAAAAAACAAGAAAACAAGAAATATCTCACTGAAAAAACAACTGACCTGGAAAACAGATCTAGGAGAGTCCATTTAAGAATTATTAGACCACCTGAAAGTCATAATATAAGAAATTATAAAAGAAAACTGTCCAGCTATTCTTGAACAAGAAAATAAAACAAAGGCAACATGAATAACTACAATTCTAACTTGCACTGTTCCCTAGAATAAACATTTATTAGCAAGGTAATGAAATAATGCAGCTTAATTGTAACGACTAAAATACAACATACTTCTTCTCCTTTAATTGCTCTTTAGTACCTGGATGAGGTTTCCTTTTTATTGTTAGTAAAAAAAAAAATAAGTGTAACAGACATCCTTTTACATTTCATTAGACAGTACAGAAATTTTAAAAGACATGCACCTGCATTTTTCCCCATTTCATCTTGGACTTTCTATTCAAAATAATTTTCAACTATTATACCACTCAATTTTAATGAGTACCACCAATTACAAATATGGAATGTACTAATGAGTGGCTTTGGCAATACTAATTGTAGAAACAAAAACACCCATGTGCATAATATAAGAGTAACACATTATCAGATAGTTTCCTGTTTTATATAATTGTATTCAGTTCTTTCCTTCAATCTAACAACCTCCTCCTACCAGAAAAATCAATTCACAATTGATAGTACATAATAAAAAGGTTTATCTTATCATGAACAAACTATTAAACTACTTAATAAATATGAGGAATGAAAGAAATATCTCTTCTGAGCCAGTGGAGTATATAAACTATTTCTTTTGTTGTTGTTTTTTTAAGTAAAAGTTTTCTTATTCAATAAATGTATCAGAGACCTGCCTTGAATCCAGGTTTTTCCTTGCTAAATAAGCTAGTCCCACTATTCACAATACCATGTATGGCAGAAACGAGGCCTACACCAACAAGCAGCATCATACACCCAGATAAAGTCAAAATGGATACAAGATCTAGAAATAAACAGTGATATCACAAGCAAATTAGGGGAACATGGAAAGGTTTATATGTTAGAAAAGAGAAGAATTTATGACCAAATAAGACATGTGAGACTGCCTTCAGAAATAAATCTGGTGGAGCTAATGCTACATAAGTACTAAACTAGGTTTTAAGCCTATTCCCCTAGAGACTTAAGTAGTATATAGGAGAGACCTGGGGGGGGGGGGGGGGGGGGAATTGTACATTTATCTTATCTTTATGTTTGAAGTAGATATTAACATTTTTTTAAAAACTAAATTATGTTTGCCCCCCCCAGGAACTTCCTAGGTAGCCCCATTGCATAAATATCTAACCCTGAATAGCATCTCAGCTCATGGTACCCCAAACCAGTTGGTACTAACCAATAAGCAGGCCAGGATCCCAGGAGTAAACTGGGTCAGGTCAAATCAGCTGCATTATTTATCAGCTTATAAGCATACTGCTTCACTTAAAAAAAAAAAAAATATATATATATATACACATATATATATGTGTATATATATATATATATATATACTTCCAAAGGAAAGTATGGGCATTCAACAAAATAGAAGATTTCCAAGCATTTGCTAAGAAAAAACCAAAACTTGGTGGAAAATTTGACATCCAATCACAGAAAGCAAGAGAAACATGAAAAGGTAAATATGAAAGAAAAGGGAAAAGGAGATAAATCTTATCTTTTTCTTTAAGTCAAACTCTCTTCTATAAGAACTACATTTATATCAAATTATATATATTAATATGTGGGGAAAATGTATTGTTTAACTCTCAAAAATTGTATGCATCATAAGAGTAGTTAGAAGAATCATAAATAGGGAAAGATTGGGGCATCAAGAAGATTTGGTGAAAGGGGGGACAAAGAAAGAAAAAGGGGGGGAATCGTTGATAATACTAACATTTACTTCAAGAAATGGGGGGGGAACTAAATAGAATAATCATTCCCATACAAAGATACACATGGGAAGGGGAGGGGAAGAACTCTCATATGAGAAGGAGACGAAGAGAGCGAGAAGTGGTATTACTTAAACCTTACTCTCAGTGAAATCAAATCTGATAGGGAAGAACATCTAGATCCAGTGGGATCCTGAATTCTATCTTATCCAACAGGGTAAGAAAGAAAGGAAAATCAAGGACAGGGAGGGGGGAGGGAGGATATAAAGGGAGGGAAGGAGAGGGGGGAGAGGAAGGGAACATAAAAAGGGAGGGGCTAGAAAGGGAAGCATATCAAGGGAGGGGACTAGGGGGACTGACCTAAAGTAAATCACTGGTTCAAAAGGATATAGCTAGAAAAGAAAGGTCAGAACTAGGGGAAGTTATCAAAATGCCAGGGAATCCACAAGTAACAATCATAACTTTGAACGTGAATGGGATGAAATCACCCATAAAACTTAGACAAATAGCAGATTGGATTAGAACCCCAAAACCTACCATTTGTTGTCTTCAAGAAACACACATGAGGCGGGTTGATACTCACAAGGTTAGAATTAAAGGATAGAGTAAGACCTTTTGGGGCTCAACTGATAGAAAGAAGGCAGGAGTTGCAATCATGATATCTGACAAAGCCAAAGCACAAATAGACTTGATCAAAAGGGATAGGGAAGGTAAATATATTCTGTTAAAAGGGAGTATAGACAATGAGGAAATATCACTAATCAACATGTATGCACCAAATGGTATAGCATCCAAATTCTTAATGGAGAAACTAGGAGAATTGAAGGAGGAAATAGACAGTAAAACCATATTAGTGGGAAACTTGAACCAACCACTATCAAATTTAGATAAATCAAACCAAAAGAGAAATAAGAAAGAGGTAAAAGAGGTGAATGAAATCTTAGAAAAATTAGAGTTAATAGACATATGGAGAAAAATAAATAGGGACAAAAAGGAATACACCTTCTTCTCAGCACCACATGGCACATTCACAAAAATAGATCATACACTAGGTCACAGAAACATGGCACTCAAATGCAGAAAAGCAGAAATAATAAATGCAACCTTTTCAGATCATAAAGCAATAAAAATATTGATCGGTAAAGGTACATGGAGAGCCAAATCAAAATTTTATTGGAAATTAAATAATGATACTCCAAAATAGGTTAGTTAGAGAAGAAATCATAGAAACAATTAACAGTTTCATCGAGGAAAATGACAATGGTGAGACATCCTTTCAAACCTTATGGGATGCAGCCAAAGCAGTACTTAGAGGAAAATTCATATCCCTGAGTGCATATATTAACAAATTAGGGAGGGAAGAGATCAATAAATTGGAAATGCAAATCAAAAAACTTGAGAACGAACAAATTAAAAACCCCCAGAAAAAAACTAAACTAGAGATTCTAAAAATTAAGAGAGAAATTAATAAAATCACAAGTGATAGAACTATTGAGCTAATAAACAAGACTAGAAGCTGGTACTTTGAAAAAACAGACAAAATAGACAAAGTACTGGTCAATCTAATTTAAAAAAAGAAAGAAGAAAGGCAAATTAACAGCATCAAGGATGAAAAGGGGGACCTCACCTCCAACGAAGAGGAAATTAAGGCAATCATTAAAAACTACTTTGCCCAACTATATGGCAATAAATATACCAATCTAGGTGATATGGATGAATATTTACAAAAATATAAATTGCCTAGACTAACAGAAGAAGAAATAGATTTCTTAAATAATCCCATATCAGAAACAGAAATCCAACAGGCCAAAGAACTTCCTAAGAAAAAATCCCCAGGGCCTGATGGATTCACCAGTGAATTCTATCAAATATTCAAAGAACAACTAACCCCAATACCATACAAACTATTTGACATAATAAGCAAAGAGGGAGTTCTACCAAATTCCTTTTATGACACAAACATGGTACTAATTCCAAAACCAGGCAGGCCAAAAACAAAAAAAGAAAATCATAAACCAATCTCCCTAATGAATATAGATGCAAAAATCTTAAATAGGATACTAGCAAAAAGACTCCAGCAAGTGATCAGAAGAGTCATTCACCATGATCAAGTAGGATTTATACCAGGGATGCAGGGCTGGTTCAATATTATGAAAACCATCCACATAATTGACCACATCAACAAGCAAACCAACAAAAATCCCATGATTATTTCAATAGACACAGAAAAAGCCTTTGATAAAATACAACACCCATTCCTATTAAAAACACTACAAAGCATAGGAATAGAAGGGTCGTTCCTAAAAATAACAAACAGTATATATCTAAAACCATCAACTAATATCATCTGCAATGGGGATAAACTAGATGCATTCCCATTAAGATCAGGAGTGAAACAAGGATGCCCATTATCACCTCTACTATTTGACATTGTACTAGAAACACTAGCAGTAGCATTTAGAGAAGAAAAAGAAGTTGAAGGCATTAAAATTGGCAATGAGGAGACCAAGTTATCACTCTTTGCGGATGACATGATGGTCTACTTAAGGAATCCTAGAGATTCAACGAAAAAGCTAATTAAAATAAGCAACAACTTTAGAAAAGTTACAGGATACAAAATAAACCCACATAAGTCATCAGCATTTCTATATATTTCCAACAAAGCTCAGCAGCAAGAACTAGAAAGAGAAATCTAATTCAAAATCACCTTAGACAAAATAAAATACCTAGGAATCTATCTCCCGAGACAAACACAGGAACTATATGAACACAACTACAAAACACTCGCCACACAACTAAAACTAGACTTGAGCAATTGGAAAAACATTAACTGCTCATGGATAGGACAAGCCAATATAATAAAAATGACCATCCTACCCAATCTTATTCATCTATTTAGTGCCATACCCATGGAACTCCCAAAAAATTTCTTTACTGATTTAGAAAAAAACATAACAAAGTTCATTTGGAATAACAAAAGATCAAGGATATCCAGGGAAATAATGAAAAAAAAAACACAAATGAGGGGGGGCTTGCAGTCCCAGACCTCAAACTATATTACAAAGCAGCAGTCATCAAAACAATTTGGTACTGGCTAAGGGACAGAAAGGAGGATCAGTGGAATAGACTGGGGGCAAGCGACCTCAGCAAGACAGTATACGATAAACCCAAAAATCCCAGGTTCTGGGACAAAAACCCACTATTGGATAAAAACTGCTGGGAAAATTGGAAGACAGTGTGGGAGAGATTAGGAATTGATCAACACCTCACACCCTACACCAAGATAAATTCAAAATGGGTGAATGACTTAAACATAAAGAAGGAAACCATAAGTAAATTGGGTAAACACAGAATAGTATACATGTCAGACCTTTGGGAGGGGAAAGACTTTAAAACCAAGCAAGACATAGAAAGAATCACAAAATATAAAATAAATAATTTCGACTACATCAAATTAAAAAGCTTTTGTACAAACAAAAGCAATGTAACTAAAATCAGAAGGAAAACAACAAATTGGGAAAAAATCTTCATAAAAACCTCTGACAAAGGTTTAATAACTCAAATTTAGAAAGAGCTAAATCAATTGTACAAAAAATCAAGCCATTCCCCAATTGATAAATGGGCAAGGGACATGGATAGGCAGATTTCAGATAAAGAAATCAGAACTATTAATAAGCACATGAAGAAGTGTTCTAAATCTCTTATAATCAGAGAGATGCAAATCAAAACAACTCTGAGGTATCACCTCACACCTAGCAGATTTGCTAACATGAGAGCTATGGAAAGTAATGAATGCTGGAGGGGGTGTGGCAAAGTAGGGACATTAATTCATTGCTGGTGGAGTTGTGAACTGATCCAACCATTCTGGAGGGCAATTTGGAACTATGCCCAAAGGGCGATAAAAGACTGTCTACCCTTTGATCCAGCCATAGCACTGCTGGGTCTGTACCCCAAAGAGATAATGGACAAAAAGACTTGTACAAGAATATTCATAGCTGCGCTCTTTGTGGTGGCCAAAAATTGGAAAACGAGGGGATGCCCTTCAATTGGGGAATGGCTGAACAAATTGTGGTATATGTTGGTGATGGAATATTATTGTGCAAAAAGGAATAATAAAGTGGAGGAATTCCATGGAGACTGGAACGACCTCCAGGAAGTGATGCAGAGCGAGAGGAGCAGAACCAGGAGAACATTGTACACAGAGACAAACACACTGTAGTATAATTGAACGTAATGGACTTCTCCATTAGTGGCGGGGTAATGTCCCTGAACAATCTGCAGGGATCTAGGAGAAAAAACACTATCCATAAGCAAAGGACAAACTGTGGTAGTAGAAACACCAAAGAAAAGCAAATGCCTGACTACAGCAGTTGGGGGGACATGACAGAGGAGAGACTCTAAACGAACACTCTAATGCAAATATTAACAACATGGCAATGGATTTGAAGCAAGAACACATGTGATACCCAGTAGAATCATGCGTCGGCTATGGGGGCTGGGGGGGAGGAAAAGAAAATGATCTTTGTCTTTAATGAATAATGCATGGAAACGATCAAATAAAATACTATAAAACAAAAAAAAAAGTTTTTGTACAAACAAAACCAATGTAACTAAAATTAGAAGGGAAGCAACAAATTGGGAAACAATCTTCATAAAAACCTCTGACAAAGGTTTAATTACTCAAATTTACAAAGAGCTACATAATTGTACAAAAAATCAAGCCATTCTCAAATTGTTAAATGGGCAAGGGACATGAACAGGCAGTTCTCAGTCAAAGAAATCAAAACTATTGATAAGCACATGAAAAAGTGTTCTACATCTCTTATAATCAGAGAGATGCAAATCAAAACAACTCTGAAGTATCACCTCACACCTAGCAGATTGGCTAACATGACAGCTATGGAAAGTAATGAATGCTGGAGGGGGTGTGGCAAAGTAGGGACACTAATTCATTGCTGGTGAAGTTGTGAATTGATCCAACCATTCTGGAGGGCAATTTGGAACTATGCCCAAAGGGTGATAAAAGACTGTCTGCCCTTTGATCCAGATATAGCACTCCTGGGCTTGTACCCCAAAGAGATAATAAGGAAAAAGACTTGTTCAAGATTATTCATAGCTGCGCTCTTTGTGGTGGCCAAAAATTGGAAAACGAGGGGATGCCCTTCAATTGGGGAATGGCTGAGCAAATTGTGGTATATGTTGGTGATGGAATACTATTGTGCTCAAAGGAATAATAAAGTAGAGGAATTCCATGGAGACTGGAATGACCTCCAAGAAGTGATGCAGAGCGAAAGGAGCAGAACCAGGAAAACATTTATACACAGAGACTGATACATTGTGGTACAATCGAAGGTAGTGGACTTCTCCATTAATGTCAATGCAGTGTCCCTGAACAATCTGCAGGGATCTAAAAATCAATATCCACAAGCAGAGGATAAACTATGGGAGTAAAAACAATGAGGAAAAGCAACTGCTTGACTACAGGGGGGGAAGGGGATACAACTGAGGAGAGACTCTAAATGAACACTCTAATGCAAATACCAACAACATGAAAATGGGTTCAAACCAAGAACACATGTGATACCCAGTGGAATCGTGCATCGGCTATGGGAGAGGTGGTGGGAAGGAGGTGCGGGGGAGGAAAAGAAAATGATCTTTGTTTCCAATGAATAATGTTTGGAAATGACCAAATAAATAATGTTTAAAGTGAAAAAAAAAAGATGTAAAAAAAAACCTACTGACAGATATAACTGACAAAATGGCATGTCTTTGTAATTAAAATAATTGTTATGATAAAGATTCTGCCTCCCTTATATATAATACCAATGGATATCTGTAGTCTAATCCCCAATCCCAATGATTTAAAAGTAGTTAAGTAAAACAATGAGAAGTGAAAAATATGTTTTGTCTCTTTCAAATCATAATAGGAAGGGGCAGCTAAACTCAGTGCATTTGAGTCCCAGATCTGGAGATGGAAGGTCCTGGGTTCAAATTTGACCTCAGATATTGCCTAGCTGTGTGACTGTAGGCAAGTTACTTAAAGCCAATATCTTAAACCTTTATCATTCTTCTACCTTTGAACCAATACATGCTATTGATTCTAAGACAGAAGGTAAGGATTTTTTAAAAAGTCATAATAGGAATACTAATTTGATTTTAACTTCAATAAAAGAACAGTTAGTTCTTATATCCAGAGCACCAAGATTTCCAGGGGCCAAGCATGCCATAGGGGAATTACTGCACATAGCTTTGAATCACCCACCCTGAGGCACAGCTGCCCTTTAGCAAATTCACCTAGCTGCCCCCTCCCATACTATTATTTCTACAAAAGATATGTCAGCTAATAAATCAATGAATCCACTCATCATTCCCCAAACATCCTTATATGGTCACCACTCCCCTAATATGAATTGTTCACCTCCTTATAATATAGGCTCTTTGAGGGCAGGGTCTGGCTCACTTGTTTTGTTTAGCACAATGCTTGGTTCACAGTAAATTCTTTAAAATTGTTTCTTTCATTCAATTAATCAGTTATAAATGGTTAGCTTATTTGTTCCTCTAAACCAAAGTTTATTATAACTTCTTAGAGTACAATTACGAGTGTACTATAGTACATTACTATAGAAGAAAGTACTAAGAAACAACAAAAACTAAAACTAATTTTATATCAATTATATGTAAATAATAAAATAGGAAATACTCATGTTTTCATTAAGATTCAACCATCTTACATTATGATTTATTAACACTAGTATTAAAGTTTGTCCTTTTAATAAAAATTAAGTTTACTTGTGAAAAAATCAAAATCTGATAACTAAACCAAGAATTTTTATCAATAATTTCAATTTTGCTTAAATAAAACTTTGTTATTAAGAAAAACTGCCTGATAAAGTCAGAAACCTATGATAATTACTTCTAACATGCATTTTTCTATTAAAAAATTATACCTTGTTAACACCTCATATATTTTGGTTTCATTTTTAAATCAACAAAGATTTAAAAGAAATCTTACTGGAAAAAAAGAAAAAAGAGTAAGTGAATAAGGTAGAAAATATATTAATTCGATGCCATTAAAACCAGACACATGCAATCCCATGTATCTTGAGCCATTTATAAAAAGGTTGTTTTATTATCAATGTAACTGATCACAATGAAGCCATCTCTTACAACCAAAGACATTATAATGAATTTTCTTTACAGCTACAGAGAAATGGGATTTGCTGTTCCATATCAAACAAGAACCGGCTATATAAATTCTTCTTCATATTTATTGTTAAATGTAATTTTATCTATAAAATCATCCTTGAAATATTAAAAACTGAAACAACAGAATTTATATCCTTTACTTAATTTAGTTTAAATGGTCTAGTCACTAAAAAAAAAAAAGAGTAAGGTTACATATGATAGCACCCTTCTTTTCTCCTTAAGTATTTCCATTAAAAACCTTTATTTTCAAGAATTTACAATAAAGTCATTAAAAAAAATCATTGGAAATTTAGTATACTTTTTTTTAGATTTCTCTTCGTTTACTTAGAAGACAAGAGAAGGGAGGGGTATTATACACATTAATAGAGAACAAAGAAAACGACTACTAAAAGAATAAAAAAGATGGTCTTTAAAATATTTACAGAGAAAAAAAATCTGATATCTCCTCTATTTACCTATTTACTACTAATATCTAAAGTATATACTAATAAAAGGCATTTTATAATTCTAAGATAATTCAGTACAACTGAAAAGTTTATTTTTGCTAACACTAAAAAAAGAAGATACATAAACTCTTTAATAATAAATGTGATCAGAGAGTAGAGGGACAGCTCAGTGGATTGAGAGCCAGGCCTAGAGATGTGAGGTCCTAGGTTCAAATCTGGCCTCAGGCAACTTCCTAGCTGTGTGATCCTGAGCAAAGTCACTTAACCCCATTGCCTAGCCCTTACCACTCTTCTGCCTTGGAACCAATACATAGCATTGATTCTAAGGTGGAAGGTAGAGGTTAAAAAAAAAATAAAAGAATAAACTTGGCCCAAAACTTACTTCATTAATGCTGAGCAGCAAATCTCACTTTTCAAAAGTTATGACAAGAGAACAAACAGTGGCAGGATTAATATTCTTGAAAGACTTCTAGTTCAGTCTCAGTTACTGACAGTATCTTCTATCATGGACCAGGCTAGCAAAGTATGAGAAGCTCATTCTCAGTAGGGTGAGAAGTAAATAATGAAACCTTTTCCTTTATATACACATGATTTGATTCTGAGGAATCTATAGGCTTACTCAGACTTCCAAAGGGGTCAATTATACAAAAAAGATTAAGAATCCCTGAAATAGAAAGAATTAATTTATACCAATACTGATATTTTAATGATGAAAACAACAAACTAGAAGATGCCAAGATGCTATAACTAAATAGAAGGATGCATTACACATTTTTTTCTAAACAAAGGCAAATAATGGATTTATTTCTCCATGTATCCAAAACCAACAAGGTCTTTTCTAAGAATACTTGGTCATTCTAAATTGTAATACTCATAATTAGTATTTTAAAAAACTGACCAGGAAGTTGACTGTGATTTATATACCAATTTCTGTTGCCCATACCCCACTTCCCAGAGACTGAGTGCCATGTCCTCCCTCTCCCTTACCCCTACACAGGGGAAGGAAGAAGAGCTCCCATTGGGCTGCTAGGCAGAGGGTAAGGTGATATGAGGAATGTTTTCAGTAAGTGGAGAGAGGGGAAGGGGAGTGGCCCAAGCTCTATTGCCTGTGAGCTGCCCATATTACCCTCTGGGTTCTCCCATTGGGCTGCTAGGCAGAGGCAGGGGTTGTGAAAAAATGTTATCAGGCACAGTGGAGAGGGAGAAGGGAGCAGCTCCACAGGAGTCCCTCTGCCTTTCTAGTAACAAACTCAGGGTGGGGTAGGGGAGGGGGGGGGGGGAACCAAGTGCCCACAAAAAGTGCTCTACATGCCATCTTTGGCACCTGTGCTATAGGTTTGCTATCACTGCACTAAGGTATGGAATTCCAACACAACTAAAAGAAGATAATACCAAACAACCATGAAAAAAAAATATTTTAGTAACAAGATTTTGAGATGAGCTTAATAACTACATATATACCTTATTTCTTCGGAAAATCTTTATAAAAGCAAAGCTGCATTAGATGAGAAATCAATAGACTTTAGCATACAATATTTTACAGTAAGGCACAAGAAATACAAGAAAGCATTGTCTATTTGTTAAAATTATTTAAAATTTTAAATACATTTGATTTGAGTAAGCAAAATGGAGCCTCCAGATGATTTCCAACAAGGTATATCCCATGATTTTTAAGATATAACAAGATTTCTTGATAAATGAAGACAAATAACTTTTATTATTAATATCAAGCAAAGCATAAAATTAAGAGATATAAGTTCAACAAAGGTATTTGCTAATGTAATGGAAGATATAGACTACCATTCAAATGAAAGCAGTTTTTCTGTAAATGGTAAGATCCTCCAGATGTTCCTTTTTGCCTTGATGTTGAACAGATCAAGCCCTGAAATAAAATATATTATATGTAATACTAACAACAATCCTGCCATTTTATAACTGAGGAAACTGAGGTAAATAGAGGTTAAATGGCTTAGTCAGTCACAATGCTAGTAAATATCTAAAGCTAAATTTTAAGTTAGATCTTTCCAACTCCAAGCCTAGGACTCTATCTAATGTTTCCTCTAACTACCTCTGGTTCTATAATCAGTGATTCAGAATATGGTCCAACTAATCTCACTGTGAATGAGAAATTCCCTACCCTCATATGATTTTAATTTATGATTTAAAAGTTGATTAATAATGAGTTTAATATCTCCTTTCTTGGGTTGGATTAAGTTTCTGTGCTATAAATTGACTAGACAGTGTAAGGTACAAACCAGAGCAGATGTGCTGTCACCCATGCGATGGAAACATGCTGCAGGAAACTAGATGCATAGAAGCAAGCTACATGAAACAAGGCATGTATGTCTTGTACTAGCCTAATGATCAACTTTATCATGCTATTTTTATATTTATATGAATTCTGATATATCATTTCATAATATTTTTAATTTGTAAATTAATTTGCAATGGATATTTAGGTTTAGAGTATTGATCTAATCTAACTATAAACAATGAATCACACTTCAATTACTTAGATCTACCATTTGGGAATATAGTTTTATAATTGCCTTTCTAAAGATCCCTGATATGTGTAAAACTATCCACAAGTATCTACAACCACTTACTCTATACCAGGTACTATACACTAAGTGCTAATGATACAAAGAAAAAGGGGAAATAATCCTTGCCCTCAGTGAGTTAACATTCGTAGTGTGGAAAGGAAACTAGACTGACAGTTTGTGGGGGAAGGGGCCAACTGGGTGTGGCAATTGGGTCTGGTGACTAGCACTTCCTTCTTGCCATGTGGGACTTGCTGCCTGGTGTTGGAGGAGAGAGGAGCTTGTTCAGCCTGTCTGGAGTGGCATGCTCTTCTTGGTTCAGCCCGAAGATTCAGGCCTATTCATCTCTGAAGGTCAGACCTTGTTGCTTTCTGTCTACTGCTAAGATTCTGAATTAGAACAACGAGAGTAGATGGGAGTGGGACAAACTCTCTGCCAGCCTCTGGGGCAAGGCCTAAGGTCTGAAGCTGAGAAAAAAACTCCAATCTCAACTAGTTATTAAACTTTATAGTATTTGAATTTGCAGTCAGATAAGTGGACTATCTTTTCTGGTCATAGAGGGAGCTGAACTTCAGTTCAGTCATTCCAAAACAAAGAGTCCTTATCGCACCCCTGCTGCTTCCTCTCAGCAGGGGACATCTCCCTCCTTTGTTTCATTAAGCAATATACCCTCCCTCCCCTCTCTCCTCCATACCCCATACAAACCTCCCAAAATCCCCATTTTTCCAATCCTATTTCCTTTCCCAATAAATATTACAGTAGCCAACATATACATGCATATAGCTACACATAAGATAAATCTTAAGAAAAGGGAATAATCATTTACATAGTGCCTACTATGTGCCAAGCACTGTGCTAATAAACACTTTTAAAAGTGCTTAAAATTTCCTTTGATTCTCTCCACAAGGTAGGTGCTATAATTATCCCTATTTTTCAGTTAAGGAAACTGAGGTAACAGAGGTTAAGTGACTTGCCCAGGGTCACAGAGCTATTAAGTTATATGAAGACAAACGCAGGTCTTCTAGTACTCTAGCTACTGTACCATCAAGATGCCATTATATATACAAAGTAACATTACTAGTAAAATCCCTTGTATGGCCTTCTGCAGAAATAATGAGTGGCATTTGAGCTACTAATTCTTTATATATATATATATATAACCCTTACTTCCATCTTAGAATCAATAGTGTATTGGTTCCAAGGCAGAAAAGTGGTAGGGGTAACTTGATCAGGGTCACAAGCTAGAAAGTATTTGAGGCCATATTTGAACCTAAGACCTCTCATCTCTAGGCCTGGTTCTCAATCCAGAGCCATCTAGCTGCTCCTTGAGCTAATTCTTGAAAGAAGCTAGGAATTCTAATAGGTAGCCACAAGGATTGAAAAGTATTCCAGATCCCTAGTACAAGGACACAAGATACAGAAAATAATTAGATTGTATGCTCCGTGTGCCTCTTTTTGCATCCCTAATGTTTAGCACTATGCCTGGCACAAAGTGCTTAATAAATGTTTATTGAATTGAAATGAATTGGTTGTGAACAAGTAGGCTAATGGTTGGACTATAGAGATAATGTTTAAGAAGTCTAGAAAGAAGGGAAGGAGCCAGGTTATGAACAAACTCTAAAGGACAAAACAGAGGAGTTTTTATTTGATCCTAAAACAGAAAAGGGCAGCTAAGGAGCACAAGTGGATAGAGCTCCAAGTCTGGGCAAGTCATTTATCATGACTGTCTAGCCCTTTGCTGTTCTTCCACATTAAAATTGGTACAAAGACAAAAGGGGGTAGGGAGTAAGGGAGAGGTGTAGCATGATCCTGAAATTTACTGAATGCAAGGGACAAGGTCACACCTGTGCTCTGGGAAAATCACTCTGACAACTGGATGGAAGATAGTTTGTAATGACAAGAGACTGGAAGAAAGAGACAATTAAAAGACTAGCGCAATATTTCAACTAAGAGGCAATGAGAACAAGAACTAGGTTGGAGAAGGGGATATGTGCAAGAGATGCTGTCTCAAAATACCAAGATTTAGCCACTTTCTGGATATGAGGACTGGAGAAAGAAAAGAATTAAGCCACGTTTGTAGCTTGGAAAACTGAAAGGACAAGTATGTCTCTGGGAAACTGAAAGGACAAAGATGCCTATAATAGTGACACAGAAGTCTGGAAGAAAGGTGGCAAGTATTGGAAGAAAGATGAGTTCATCTTGGACCTTTTGAATTTGAAATACTAACAATATCTCATTCAAAATGTGCAACAGGTGATTGGTGATACTGACTGTAGAGCTAGAAAGAAACTATTACTGGAAATAGAGATCGTAAAATCATTTTCAAAGATGATAACTGAAATCATGATGATAGAGGAGACAGATGACCATATGAGAAAGCATAGAGAGAAAAGAGAATTGGGTCAAGAATAGAGCCTTAAGATACCATGGTGCAAGTGTTATAAATGAAAGGCCATCAAAGGAGGAAGATGAGATAAGTAAAAGAACAAAAGAGCAATGTTATAAAAACCCAGAGAGGAGAAAATATGGAGAGTAGAAGGTGACCAACATTGTCAGCTCCTTTATAGAAGTAAAGAAGGATGAGGATTAAGAAGATAATGATAGTTTTGCAATTAAAAGATTGGGGGAAGTAGTCTCAATTGAATGATGAGATCAAAAGCCAGAATGTAGAGTTCAGAAAATAGTGAGTGGGAAGGAAGTAGAGATGATCATTGCAGATAGTTTTATCAAGAAGAATTTTATCCAAGAAAGGTCAGAAGTCAGAACGTAGAGACTGATGATGGCACAAAGACTAAAATTTCACAAGGTATAATAACAAGATGAAGTCAAAATGGAGGACATGATTAAGCCATAAAGGCTATCAAAAGCAAATTAAGGGAATGTAAAATAATTTACCTATCAGATCTCTGGATAAGAGAAGAATTTATGACCACCATATAAGATGTAAAATGGATAATCTGATGATATTAAATTTAAAGGGTTTTGCACAAACAAAACCAATGGAATCAAAATTAAAACAAAAACAACGATCACCCTAGTGCAAATATCAATAGGATGGCAATAACTCTTGATCCATGACACATGCAAAACCCAGTGGAATTACACGTTGGCTACGGGAGAGGGGTGAGAGGAGGGGAAGGAAAGTACATGAATCTTGTAACCAAGAAAAATATTCTAAATTAATTAAATAAAATTTTCAAAATTAAAAAAAATTAGAACAAAAACAGAAAATTTGGGGAAAAAATTCATAGCAAATATTTCTAACAAAGGCCTCATTTCTCAAATAGAGAATTGAATAAAATTACATGAATATCATTCCCAATTGACAAATAGTCAAATGATATGAACAAGAAGTTTTCTGAAGAAATCAAAACTATCTACAGTTATAGGCAAAAAATTATCTAAATCACAAATGATTAAAGAAATGTACATTAAAACAACTCTGAGGTGCCACCTCAAAACTAGAAGTCTGATTAATATAACAGAAAGGGAAAATGATAAATGTTGAAAAGAATGTGGGAAAATTGGAGCACTAATGCCCTACTGGTAGAATTGTGAACTGATCTAACAATTCTGAAGAACAATTTGGAACTACGCCAAAGGGGCTATAAATCTGTGAATACACTTTCATCAAATGACAGCACTACCAGCTCCCAATTTATTAAAGGGATGGAAGTAAACTTATTTATACAAAAATATTTATATCAGGTTTTTTTTGTGATAGTGGCAAAGAAGAATGGCTAAAAAAGTTATGGTATATGACTATAATGGAATACTATTGTGCTATAAGAAATGATTAGCAGGATGCTTTCAGAAAACCCTGGGAAGATTTACTTGAACTGATGCAGAATGAAGTGAGCAGAAACTTCCGGGTAAGCATGGCGGCCGTCAAGACGCGGAACACTTCCTCTCCTCAGACCCACCGATATAAATTACCTCAAAAGACACAAAAAATCATTTTCATAATAACAAAAGGCCTCTACAGTAGGGCGTAGCATTGAAGGTACATGGAATTTGGGCATTTCCACACTATAAGGGGGTGAAAAATCTCCCACCCAAACGTGAGCTGATCAATCTTCCCCCACCCCACCTACAGGGCCAGAGGCAGAGCCAGAGAGTGCCAGAATCAGTGAGTGAGCGAGGAACACTTCTGGAGTGAGCAAGGGGTATCTCTAGGGCCTTGGGAGCTAACTAAAAATACCAAGGACCTACCCCTGAGAGCAGCTACACCTGAAACCCCAGGGGTTAGGGAGTGCAGACCGTGGTCACTCTCAGCAAGGAGGCTCAGAGAAGGGCAGCAAACAGCACAAGCTGCACCTGAAACCCTGGCAGGCTGGGGAGTGCAGACCGTGGGCGCTCTTGACAAGGAGGCGCAGAGAAGAACAGGGAACATCAGAAGCTGCTGAGATTCGAGAGCTTGCCTCAGGCAAAATCCTTGCTCCTTGACTCCATACACAGAGAACCTGCCCATCTCATTCAGATCTCTAACTAAAAAGGAAAGGAAAAATCCCCATGATGATGGCAAATTGCACCCAGGAGCCACAAAACCCATTCACCACCAAAAAAAAAAAAAGGCACTGACCCTTGAAAATTTTTAAGGAGGAAATCTCCAGGCTACAGAGGAAATACACGAGGAAATTCAAACAATGCCAAAACCTTCCCAAAAAATGGAAATTGTCCACAAGCTCTTGAAGAATTTAAATTGGATCTTACCCCAAATATGGAAGCCTTCTGACAAGAAAAGTAGGAAATAGTTCAAAAGAGAAAATAACAGTTTCAGGATCAAGAACTCCCAATTGGAGAAACAGCTGGAAGCCACAAAAAGAAGGATAGACCAAACCGAAACAGAAATTCAAAAGATTAAAGCAGAAAGCCAAAATATTATAACAGAAAACCAGGCCTTAAGGATCAGATTTGGGCAACTGGAAACCAGTGATCTTAAAAACAGCAAGAATTAATTAAGCAAAGTCAAAAGACTGACAAAATAGAAGAAAACAAAATATCTCATTGACAAGATGACAAATCAATAAAACAGATCATGACAAGACAATTTGAGAATCATTGGTCTACCTGAAAAACCAGAAATTAAGAGAAATCTTGACATCATACTACAAGAAAGCATCCAAGAAAACTGCCCTTATGTTCTTGAACAAGGGGGCAAAATTGATATTGAAAGAGTTCATAGAAAACCCTCTACAATAAATACTCAAAAGACAACTCCCAAGAATGTAATTGCCAAATTCCAAAGCGTTCAAGCTAAGGAGAAAATTCTACGAGAAGACAAAAATAGACAATTCAGATACCAAGGAGCACCAATCAAGATCACACAAGACCTGGCAGCTTCCACATTAAAGGATTGCAAGGCCTGGAACATGATTTTCAGAAAGGCAAGAGAACTGGGTCGTCACCCAAGGATCACCTATCCATCAAAACTGACTATATACTTCCAGGGGAAAGTATGGGCAGTCAACAAAATGAAAGATTTCCAAGTATTTGTAAAGAAAACACTAGAACTAAGTGAAAAGTTGGCTATCCAAACACAAAGATGAAGAGAAACATGAAAAGGTAAATAAGAGAAGGGAAAAGGGAAAAAAATTTTTTTATTCAAACTCTCTTCTTTAAGAGCTACAATTAAATCAAATTATATATGTTAATATATGGGGAAATGTTATTTGTAACTCTCAAAAATTGTATTCATTATTATAATAATTAGAAGAATCATGCATAGGAAAAGATTAGGGCATTAAGGGCTATAAGATGATATGCAAAAAGAGAAAAAGGGTTGGGGGGAATCGAAGATGGTACCAAGAAATACTTGAATAAATACGATAATCTTTATCACACACACACACACACACACACACACACACACAACACATAGGAATGGGAGGGGAAGAATACTCTTATAAGAAGGAGAGGAAGAGAGTGCTAATATGTAATACTTAAACCTTACTCTTACTGAAATCAGTTCTGAGAGGAAAGAGCATCGAGATCCATCTTGAATTCTATCTTATCCTACATGGTAAGTGAGAAGGGAAAACTAACAAGGGTAAGGGGGAGGGAGTACAAAAAGGGAGGGAAGGAGAGGGGGGAGGGAACTTAACAGACTCTAAAAAAACAAGAAGGGAACAAAATGGGAGGGACCAGAAAGGGAAGCATATTAAGGGAGGGGATTAGGGAGATTAAAAGTAAACCACTGGTTTAAAAGAATATAGCAAAAGAAGAAAGAGCAGAATTAGAAGAGGATATCAAAATACTAGGGAATTCACAAGTGACAATCATAACTTTGAACATGAATGGGATAAACTCATCCATAAAACATAAACAAATAGGAGACTAAATTAAAATCCAAAATCCTACCATATGTTGTCTACAAGAAACACACCTGAGGTGGGTAGATACTCACAAGTTCAGAATTAAAGTTTTGAGCAAGCCCTATTGGGCTCAACTGATAGAAAAAAGGCAGGAGTTACAATCATATCTGACAAAAGCCAAAGTAAAAATAGACCTGATTAAAAGGGATAGGGAAGGTAAATACATCCTGATAAAAAGGAGTATAGACAATGAGGAAATATCTATAATCAACATGGATGCACCAAATGGTATAGGATCCAAATTTCTAAAGGAGAAACTAGTAGAATTGAAGGAGGAAATAGATAGTAAATCTATACTAGTGGGAGACCTGAACCTACCACCATCAAATTTAGATAAATCAAGTCAAAAAATAAATAAGAAAGAGGTAAAAGATGTGAATGAAATCTTAGAAAATTAAAGTTAATGGATATGTGGAGAAAAATGAATAGGAACAAAAAGGAATACATCTTTTCAGTAGCACATTGTACATTCACAAAGATTGACCATATACTAGGTCATAAAAACATGGCAAACAAATGCAGAAAAGCAGAAATAATAAATACAAACCTTTCAGATCATACAGCAATAAAAATAATGATCAGTAAGGGTACATGGAGAGCCAAATCAAAAATTAATTGGAAATCAAATAATATGATTCTCCAAAGTCTGTTAGAGAACAAATCATAGAAACAATTAATAATTTCATTGAAGAAAATGACAATGATGAAACATCCTTTCAAACTCTATGGGTTGCAGCTAAAGCAGTATTCAGGGGAAATGTTATATCCATGAGGTCATATATTAACAAATTAGAGAGGGCAGAGGTCAATGAATTGGACATGCAAATCAAAAAACTTGAAAGTGAACAAATTATAAACCCCCAGAGATCCTATAAATGAAGGGAGAAATTAATAAAATTAAAAGTGATAGAACTATTGAACTAATAAATAGGACTAGAAGCTGGCATTTTGAAAAAGCAAACAAAATAAAGTAGTGGTCAGATCTAATAAAAAAAGGAAAAAAGAAACCCAAAATAACAGTATCATAGATGAGAAGGGAAAGCTCACCTCCAATGAAAAGGAAATTAAGGCAATCATTAAAAACTATTTTGTCCAATTATATAGCAATAAATATGCCAATCTAGGTGACATGGATGAATATTTATAAAAATATAAATTACCTAGATTAAGAGAAGAAGAAATAGAATTCTTAAATAATCCCATATCAGAAAAAGAAATTGAGCAGGCCAACAAAGAACTCCCTAAGAAAAACTCCCCAGGGCCTCATGGCTTCACAAGTGAATTCTATCAAACATTCAAAGAACAGCTAATCCCAATACTAGACAAACTATTTGACATAATGAGCAAAGAGGGAGTTCTATCAAATTTCTTTTATGACACAAATATGGTACTGATTCCAAAGCCAGGCAGGTCAAAACAGAGAAAGAACATAGATGCAAGAATCTTAAATAGGATACATGCAAAAATCTTAAATAGGATACTAGCAAAAAGATTCTAACAAGTGATCAGGAGGGTTATTCACTATGATCAGGTAGAATTTATACCAAGAATGCAAGGATGGTTCAATATTAGGAAAACCATCCACATAATTGACCATATCAACAAGCAAACTGACAAAAATCACATTTCAATAGACGCAGAAAAAGCCTTTGACAAAATACAACACTCATTCCTATTGAAAACACTAGAAAGTATAGGAATAGAAGGATCTTTCCTAAAAATAATAAACAATATCTATCTAAAACCATCAGCCAACATCATGGGCAATGGGGATATACTAGATGCATTCCTAATAAGATAAGGAGTGAAACAAGGATGCCCATTATCACCTTTATTATTTAACATTGTACTAGAAACACTAGCAGTAGCAATTAGAGAAGAAAAAGAAATTGAAGGTATTAAAATTGGAAATAAGGAGACCAAGCTATCACTCTCTGCGAATGATATGATGGTCTACTTAAAGAATCCTAGGGAACCAACTAAAAAGCTAGTGGAATTAATCAACAACTTTAGCAAAGTAGCAGGATACAAAATAAACCCGCATAAGTCATCAGCATGTCTATATATCTCCAACCCATTTAAGCAGCAAGAATTAGAAAGAGAAATTCCATTTAAAATCACTGAGACAATATAAAATACTTAGGAATCTATCTGCCAAGACAAACGTAGGAACTATATGAACACAACTACAAAACACTCTCCACACAATTAAAACTAGATCTAAACAATTGGAAAAACATTGATTGCTCATGAGTAGGACGAGCTAAGATAATAAAAATGACAATCCTGCCCAAATTAATTTATTTATTTAGTGTCATACCCATTGAACCACCAAAAATCTTTTTACTGAATTAGAAAAAATCATAACAAAGTTCATTTGGAAGAACAAAAAAATCAAGGATATCCAGAGAAATCATGGGAAAAAAAATGCAAAGGAAGGTGGCCTTGCAGTCCCAGATCTCAAACTACACTATAAAGCAGTGGTCATCAAAACAATTTGGTACTGGCTAAGAGACAGAAAGGAGGATCAATTGAATAGACTTGGGGTAAGTGACCTCAGCAAGACAGTCTATGACAAGGCCAAAGATCCCAGCTTTGGGGGCAAAAATCCACTATTTGATAAAAACTGCTGGGAAAATTGGAAGACAGTGTGGGAGAGATTAGGCTTGGATCAACACCTCACACCCTGCACCAAGACAAACTCAGAATGGGTGAATGACTTGAACATAAAGAAGGAAATTATAAGTTAACTATGTGAACACAGAATAGTATACATGTCAGACCTTTGGGAAGAGAAAGATTTTAAAACCAAGCAAGACTTAGAAAGAGTCACAAAATGTAAAATCAATAATTTTGATTACATTAAATTAAAAAGGGTTTGTACAAAAAAAAACCAATGTAACCAAAATGAGAAGGGAAACAAACTGGGAAACAATCTTCGTAACAAAAACCTCTAACAAAGGTCTAATTACTCAAATTTACAAAGAACTAAATCAATTGTAAAAAAAAAATCAAGCCATTCTCCAAATGATAAATGGGCAAGGGACATGAATAGGCAATTTTCAGTCAAAGAAATCAAAACCATTAATAAGTACATGAAAAAGTGTTCTAAATCTCTTATAGTTAGAGAGATACAAATCAAAACAACTCTGAGGTACCACCTTACACCTAGCAGATTGATTAACATAACAGCAAAGGAAAGTAATGAGTGCTGGAGGGGATGTGGCAATGTCAGGACCTTAATGCCCTGCTGGTAGAGTTGTGAATTGATCCAACCATTCTGGAGGGCAATTTGAAACTATGTCCAAAGGACACTAAAAGACACTGCCTTTTGAACCAGCCAGTAGCACTGCTGGGCTTGTACCCCAAAGAGACAATAAGTAAAAAGACTTGTTCAAGAATATTCATAGCTGTGCTCTTTGTGGTTGCAAAAAAATTGGAAAATGAGGGGATGCCCTTCAATTGGGGAATGGATGAACAAATTGTGGTATCTGTTGGTGGTGGAATACTATTGTGCTCAAAGGAATAATAAATGGAGGAATTCCATGGAGACTGGAACAACCTCCAGGAAGTGATGCAGAGCGAAAGGAGTAGAACCAGGAGAATATTGTACACAGAGACTGATACACTGTGGTACAATCGAATTTAATGGACTTCTCCATTAGTGGCAATGCAGTGTTCCTGAACAACCCAGAGGGATCTGTTGGATAGAACACTATCCACATCCAGAGGAAAAACTGTGGGAGTAGAAACACCAAAGAAAAAAAACATCCTAGTACAAATACCAACATGGAAATGGGTTCTGATCAAGGACACATGTAATACCCAGTGGAATTGCGCGTCGACTATGGGAGGGGGAGGGGGAGAGGAGGGAGGAATCGAAAATGATTTTTGTAACCAAGGAACAATGCTTGAACTTGACCAAATAAAAAAAAAGAATGTTAAAAAAAAAAGAATGAAGTGAGCAGAACCAGAACACTATACATAGTAACCGGAAATTGTAATGATGAATAACTGTGAATAACTTAATTATTCTCAGCAATATAATAATCCAAGACAATCCCAAAGGACTCATGATGAAAAATCCAGAGAAAGAACTAATGGAATATGAATGTAGAATGAAACATACTCTATTTCAATTTTATTGGGGAATGGGGGTGGAGGGGTGGGGTTAGGGTTTACTTTGAATTTTCTTCCACAAAAGGACTAACATGGAAAAATGTTTTACATTATTGCACATTTAAAATCTATATCAGATTGCTTAACATCTCAGGGAAGGGGGGAAATATGGAACTTAAAATTGGGGCAAGAATGTTTTAAATTATTTTTTATGTAATTAAGGAAAAAAATTATTTAAAATATATAGGATTATGAAGAAATAAAAAGAGAGATGAATATATATAGTGAAAAGCCAGTAGTTAAGAAAGTAACTGAAAATCAAAGGGACCATAGAGATGATAATGGAGGAAATCAGCTAGAGAATTTGGGAGACATGGTGATCAAAAACACAAGTAAAAGCCAGTCTACCTAGGCAAGTAGAAGGGCCACCTCTCCCTGAGAGACAAGAGTGAAAGAGGATATAGTAAGGAATGATTTCAGAAGTATGTGAAATGAAAGTTTGGGGATTTTTTGTTTCTAAATATAAAGTTTTAAAGTATGCTATAATTAATTATTAAATTATTGCTATTATAAATATATATTTTGTATACATTGTATATATTTGTATAAAATTGAATTATTTATTTCCATAAATGTATTTTGTATCCTTCCACCTTGAGAAAATTATTTTTTACTCCATTTTTGCTGCTGAGACTATTAGTTTTTCTAGTTTCCTCTCCTCCGAATTGCTTCAGTGTAGATATTACTGCCATAGACAGCACCATTAATTAAAAGATATTTATTTTCTGTCACATCTAACCTTCTAAATTAGACTGCAATCTCCACTAACACCAAAACCAAATACACTATGCACAGATGCAATAATAAATTGTTAAAAGGTATTTATAGCTGAAGCTATGAAAAATGGCATTATGAAGGAAAAAGAAAGAAGGAATGACTAAAAGAAGAGCCCTATTAGATGCCTAAGCACTAATATCCTGTCTATAGGAAGTACATAATGACAGGAAGTCAGTGGGCTCCTGGGAAATGTAGTTCTTTTTTAGCATAAACAGATTTTCAATTATACAAAATCCACTATAAACCAGATTATAATCCTTTCCATTCCTAGCAAGATTAAAAACTTTTGGATATATGTGATCAGCACAATCTAATATTTTTAATAATGTATTTGACTAGCAATCAATAAAAATACCACTTTTTTCCTTTATAAAACCAAAAATTCACAATTTTCTCACAATTTTGTATGTCTATCTTATCCCAAAACTATAGCTTTAAATAGTATTATTATTATAATTATTAAGATTTAGCAAGTCTTTTCAACTGCTGAATAAGAAAAGTTGGAAGACATCGCTTTCTCTGAACAAAAGTCCTTTCAACAGTATTAATGTTACATTACTATCTAAAGGCATCAAGCAAAGGGAAATTGGTTGCCTCCCAAGGAAGGTCACTCTACTGTGAGTCAGTTCTAAATATTAGGAAAATTTTTTTTTCCTTAAATGAAGCCTACAGAAGACCTCTTAATCTACCCATAATAGCTACTTCTGACTCCTAAGGTCAAACAAAACAAGTGGCCTTGCCTAAAGAGTTATTATATCTTTACTAAGTCTTCTTTCCATCCTTAATTCTTTGAACAAGTCTCTAGTCATGGTTTCTATTCCTCTCCTCATTCTAGATTTTTCTTTCTTAACATAATCCAGCTTGAACACTAATATGAAGACTAATCCAAGGGTAATACTTCCTAAGTAATATTGCTGATAGCATTTCGATCACAATTTCCTTAATTGTCTTTGCCCTTTCATAAATGTTCCACAGGGACCCAATGTGCTAGAAGATTTCCTCTAGTACTCTTGACATTGTAAGAAATTAAATTTATGGGGTTGACTAAATATGTGAGAATTCTAAGATGTACTGTGGTCACTGATTTAAAATATTATAGCTTAAGTCAAAATGACTTTTAATAGCTTTTATTTACAAAAAGGGTGGAAAGAGTGAAAGTATTAAAATACAAAAAGAGGGTAGAGAAGGTGTTTATCCTATCACACTAAATATTGTTCTAGTGCTCATCTCAGCCCAGCAGGGCTTGTTAACCCTGGACCAGAGAACCCAGAGTTCATGTGGCCTCCTCCAAGAAGGGAAGGCCTCTCCAAAACTAATCTCTCTCCAGACACCAGGAAAGGAAGGCCAGCTACTCACTCACCCAAGAAAACAGTCAAGAGTCAAGGTCCCAAGTTGAAACTGAGGTCCAAATCCAAAGTAGTAGCTCCAAGCTGAAGTCCTAGTCCAAGGTTCTCCAAGCTCCAGATTCAGGCCAAAGAGGACTCCCCAAAGACTATCTCCAGAAGACTACTTGCAGAAGACTCCCTCTAGCTGAAGAAGTTCAGGGCTTTTATAGTGACTTCTTGTCTCTTCCCCTCTTCAGAGGCCAATCACAGCTTCCAAATTGCCTAGCACTGCCAAGTGTCTGTGGGATCCACTTCTCACCTCTGAAAGTGTTAACTCTTGTCATATGCCTCTGAAGGTGTCAACCTTTTATCATAGGCTTCTGAAGGCATCAATTTTTATCATAGGATTCACAAGTTTCTGATTGTGAAGTTTGGATTTAGCTATTTCCTGATTGTAACAATGAAGATACTTAGTTTAACAAAATCAGGAATGTCTTGGGGACTCTAAATTACTCCACCCTACTCAGACCATTCTTTAGGGGAAGATAAAGTTGTAATCTCCTGATTGAACAATGAAGGTACTTAACTCTTACCTTATAGTGAAGCTAGAACTTTAAGTTAAGTCTGTTTTAAGATCTTAATACAATAAGGTGTTAAGTAACTATAAAAGTTAAATTAATCACAAAAAGGTTAAGTAACTCACAAAAGGTGAACTTAAAAAGCGTTAAGTAACTCTAAAGATATAATCTAATCAAAGAAGATGAGAACTAAAAAGAATGGGCATTTAGAGGAGGAGACACAAGAGTGAAAGGTCTATATATTGGTTCACTTCCTCTCTCCAGGGCCTTTGGCAGCGTAGAGTTGGCTGATAGCAGCATGCTGAGCCTTTCGGCATCTTAGCGTAGCTACAAGCTATTGTCCAGTTCGGTGGTGAGTTTCTGGCTGAGTTCCCCTCCTTTACTTTTCCAACTTTATCCTTTTAGAAGCCTCTAATCTTCAGAGACCTAGAGGTGGGAATTTTAAAACTCCCCCTGTCACAGGCCAGGCAAGAGAAATCCTATATCCTCTTCCCTCCTCCTTAAATTCCCTCCCTCTATATTAATGAAATTACCATAAATTTCCAGACTGACTTGGGTATTTTATTTGGGATTTTCCCAGGTGACCAATTAACTCTAGATTTTAAGTCACAACCCTAAAATTATCTTTACATGTCTGAGTTATCACCCACTTTAGCAAATGACTTGCACTTACTTAGTGTTAGTAGGGGTACTTTTAGTTCTGGAATTATCACTCATTTTAGCAAGTGACTTGAAAATTCTCTTACTTCTTCAAGTAAGTGACTTGTGAAATCTCTTACTTGATGGCTAACATAGTGTTAAGTAGGGGTGTTTTCAGTTTTGGTTGATCAATTTAAAAGTTGCTGATACTAGACAAAGAAAGTCTGATTCACACTTCACGACGCTGAACACATACTAATGGAGCATACCCTCACAATGTGATTGGTCCATCTTTTTTCCCAGCCACAAATCTTTTTTTAATACACTTGTATTTATTTCACTAAATATTGTCCAATTACAATTAGATTTTTTATATTTCTTTTTAAAATGTTGAGTTCCATATGCTCTCCCTCTAACCCTTCCCCCTACTCTTTGAGAAAGCAAACAATATATCAGTTACATATTTCCATATTAGTTATATTGTGAAATAAAACACAAACCTAAAAATGAAGTTTGAAAAATATGCTTTAGTCTATACTTAAGAGTTCACTAATCAGAGTAGTAGTAGTAGTCTCTCGGTAACCAAGAATGACAATTGTTTTTGTAGCCAAGTCTTTAATACCTAATCAGCATTACAATATTACTGTTACTATGTAGTGTTCTCCCAGTTCCACTTACTTCCTTTTGAATCAGTTCACATAAGCCTTCCCCAATTTTTCTGAAACCAGTATACTCATCATTTCTTATATCATAATAGTATTCTATCATAATCAGATGCAACTTGTTCAGCCATTTTCCAACTGTTGGGGATCCTTCCTCTCAATTTCTGATTCTTTGCCACCAAAAAAAGAGCTGCTATAAATATTTTTGTAGAAATAAATCCTTTTCCCTTTTCTTTGGTATCTTTACGATTCATACCTCATAGCAGTATTGCTGGGTCAAAGTATATGCTTAGTTTTATAGATCTTTGGGTATAGATACAAATTGTTCTCCAAAATAGCTCAGCCACCTATCTACTGATGATACTCTTTGCATTGCCTCTCCTAATGTAAGTTTCAGTTGGTCATGTTACAGTTTATTCATATTCACCTTATATTTCTAACCATTTCAGTTTCTGCACAACTAGTAAAAAGAAATCAATTTCACTATGTACTTCCTAAGAAGTACCCAAAATTCACCATGTTATTCTCAGTGCTGGATACCATCAAACAATTCATTCAACCCCCATAAAACCTAGATTCTGACAGTGCACAATTGTTATTTTCTACTCTTTTTATCAAGTCTAATTGTTGTCACAAATGAGAATGTTTCAAAAATCTAACATTTCTGTATGAATTTTCCTATTTTCTATTACATTTTTTAAATTTCAATTTGTTTGTTATATTAAAATACCTAGTTTGCTCAAGCCCTCCCTCTTTTCCTCCCAATAAAGAAAGCATCATTTAAAATAATGTATATATAAAATTATTTCTTATTTATTTTTATTTATTGGTCCTTTCTCTGGACTTAGACATATAGCCATTCTTCAAAACAATATTTTTGTGGTATATAATGTTCTCTCAGTTCTGCTTGTTTACTCCTCATAATTTCATGTAGGCCTTTCCTTTTTTATTTAAAAATATTTCTTATATCATTTCTTACAGCTCAGTAATATTCTTTCACAATTATATGTCACAACTTGTTTAGCCATTCCCCACTTAATGGACATCCCTCAATTTCTAGTTCTTTTGCCACCACAAAGAGAGCTGCTATAAATATTTTAGAACAGAGAGGTTCTTTTCCTTTTTTCCCTGATCACCTTAAGAAATAAAGCAAATAGCAATATTGCTGGATAAAAAAGTATATATAGTTTTATAACTGTGGGCATAATTCTAGATTGCATTCCAAAATGGTTATATCATTAATTACTACCAGTACTACCAATATTGTATTATTGTCCCTATTTTTCCACATCTCCACTAGCATTTGTCATTTTGTCCTTATAACATATTACCCAAGCTGATAAGTATGAGTTTATTTCATTAAGTTTATCCCATTATTTCTAGAATCTGCTAAATCATTATTTTCCCTAAAGTTAGTACTCCTTTATTTTAGGATTATTCTGTCCCCTTTCCTTACTTATCACATCAACAACCTATACAGATTTTAGTCCCAAGTTTTCCCCATGAATAATTTTCTCTATCTCATTAACTTTTTGCTACTTTTCTTAAATTCATTCCATTTTTTATAAAGTTGGTGCTCAAATAATTGTGTTAATTGGGAACTCAGATAATCCCCAAACCTCATTTCAGTTACCATTTTCAGTCACCTTCTCTCTTAGCAAACTTTTACCTAAGAAAATAACCAGTAGTAAAACAGACTGATTTGAAGTTTCATATCCCATAACCATTCCTTTATTCTTCTTGCCCACTGGTACAGAGTGACAGTGGACATAAGAAAAGCATAAAAAGTTAAAAAAAAAAGGCAGTGATTGATTAAGGGTTGGGAATGGTGAGGAATGAGATTAATAAAACAGCTTACTAAAAAGAAGACTCCTCAAAGTAGAAAAATAGACTAAGAAATAACTGATGGGGTCTGAATACAGATAAAAGCATTCTTTTTTTTTACTTTATTTTTATTGATTTGGGGTTTGGTGAATTTGTTTTCTTTTAAAACATGACTAATATAAAAATGATTTACATGACTGCACATCTATAATCTATATCAAATTGTTTGCCTCCTCAAGGAAGGGTAAAGGGAAGCAAAAGAGAAAGAATTTAGAATTCAAATTTTTAAAAAACAAATGCTAAAAATTGTTTTTACAAGCAATTAAAAAGATGGGGGGAAAGATAGGCTAAATGTCACTCTATAAGAAAATAATATTATGAATCATACTAACTTTTTAATGAAATTCCTTATTAGTAAGGAACATCCCATTAAATTTAAAGGAGATTAGGCTAGGTCAAATAAAAGGAAATACTTATTCAACCAAGAAATAGTATAATCAAAAAGCTGTGGACTCAGATGTGATATAGGTTAAAATATTAAGTTTAAGTGTTTAGACAAATTCATGAATAACAGATCAATGACTTACTACAGAAACAGATTCTCATCTACTTTGGTAAAATTTTGAAATTAATGTTTTAGAAAGCAAGTATTGTGTTTTCTGAGAAAACATCCTATGGTGCCACCAATGAAGAATATTGAGCTACTCTTTGACCCAGTACAGAATATATATAAAATCATAAAAAATATATAATGTGTTCAGGGAAGACTAGTACCTCTGGTATGAGGGCTGGCCAAGCCCTATTCAGGGTTGCCTTCCTCTTTAGGTGTCCACTTGCCACTCAGCTCCAACCTGTGGCTACAAAAAGCTATAGCATGTGCATCCGCAACATCCCAATAAAACCAACTCTACAGAGAGACAAAACCAGATTGAGGTTAACCAACACACCTCAAACCCATCGGTGAGTTATCTACCCCAAAAATAAGAAAGACTTCCCCCAGCAGAAGGGACAAATGAGAACAATTTGTTCAAACCTATAAAGGTTAGACATTAAAGAAGCCAAAGTCATCCACTGCATCCTGAACCATCAATAGTAGTTGTGACTTTTGTTTTGTCACTGGATTTCAGTTACTCTGGAAGAGAGAGTGAGGCTGATGACTTTGAACAAGTCAGCCTCACATAAATCCAATTTATGCAAGTGATATTATTTTGTTTCTCTGGTAGGAAGGGCAATGACCATATCTTAAATGTAGTTAAGTTATTGGCATAGATGTTTACTTGGAGAGAATGTAAACTTCTTTAGGGAACAAGCATTTGTTTTAAACATATGATGAGCACCTAGCACAGTAATTTATACTTTAGAAATGCATATTGACTGATTAAACTACTCTATGCTACAAATGATAGCACATTGGATAAGGAATAATGAAGACATGGCTTCAATTTCCACCTTTGACACTTAATAGCTAGGTGGCCATGGACAAGTTACATGACTTTTACAAGACTCATTTTCTTCATCTTTAAAATGTAGATAACAATATCCATAGTATCTTACCGAAAGCACTTTGAAATTTTACAGTACTATATATCATTTATAAGCAGCATTAGTTGAGTGCAACTAGGTGACTCAATGGATTGGGAGCCAGGACTAGAGACAGTAAGTTGTGGGTTCAAATCTCACCTCTAACTGTATAATTCTGGACAAGTCACTTAACCCCCACTGCCTAGTTCTTGTCACTTTTTTGCCTTGGAACCAGTACAGTATTAATTCTAAGATAGAAGGTAAGAGGTTTTGTTGTTTTTTTTTAATAGCACTAGTCATTATATTATTACAAGTCACATCCTATAGTTAGCTGTCCGTGTTTCTCTTTCCAAGAAACTATTTGTAATTTTAAATCCTTTTATTAATTAATGCTTATTATTACTTCATTAAATCCATTTGTTACTGTTTATTGACCTTTGCACAGTTCCATGGAAAATACTGCATCCAAATTTCTTTAAGATCATGTTTCCTGCCATTTCTCAATACTCATATGGGAATAAGCAATCTAATTAGAATTCTCAGCTATGAAAATGCTACTTCTTATTCCACAAGAAAAATCTGATCAAATTGCAATTCATGTGATATTGTTTATTCCGATTAAAATTTTGTGATATAATTTTGCTGATTGATTATGCATATAATGAAACAATTATAGATTCTCACAATTTCAGGATTAGGAAAGAATTTGGTGGCCATCTATTCCAACGTACACATGAAAAAAGGATTCCCTCTACAACATATTGGACCAAAGGTCATCAGACTGCTTGAACACCCCCAATGAAGAGGAGTCAACTATTATGAAAGGCCAGTTATTTCATATTTGGATAATTTAATTGTGAGTTAGTTTCTCTTTACATAACCTCATTTTGCAACTTTTCTCTATTGCTTCTAGTTAGTACCTTTATCAATCAGAAAATGTTCATCCCCCTTACCATCATCATCAAAACAATAGCTATTTATTGTTTTAATGTTTACAAAGCACTTTACAAATATCTCATTTTATCCTTTCCAATCCTGGGTAGTATTGCTATTTTATCCCCATTTTACAGATGAGAAAATTGATCCAAGCTCAATAATGACTTATTCAGGGTCACAGGGCTAGTAAAAGGTTTGGGTCTACATTTGAATTCAGGTCTTCCTGATGCCAAGGACAGGACTCTATAATGTATAATGTACCACATGTCTCTTCATAATCTTACTTCAAGTATTTCAAGACAAGTTCTATTTCCTATCTTTTCTTCTAGGACCTAATTTCTTCAATCAGTTGTCACGTGAAAACAAATTCAAGGCCATTCTCCATATTGGTTGCCCTAATAGAGACATGTTCTAACATACAGATTTCCTTCTTCAAATGTGGCACCCAAAATTAAACACAATACTTCAATTGTTGTTTCAACAAAAGAAAGAACAGTAAGACTGTTGTTGTTACCGTATTCAACTCTTCCTGATCCCATTTGGTTATTTTCTTGGCAAATATACTGGAGTCTTTTGTCATTTCCTTCTCCAGCTCATTTTATAGATGAGAAAACAGAGGCAAAGAGAGTTAAGTGACTTGCCCAGGGTCACACAGCCAAGTGTCCCCATTTTATTCACCTATTTATTCCTGAATGCTAATCCTCTTTTAAAGCAGCATAATGGGTGCAGCTGGGTGGCTCAGTGAATTGAGAATCAGGCCCAGAGATGGGAGGTCCTGGGTTCAAATCTGAATTTAGACACTTCCTAGCTGAGTGACCCTGAGCAAGTCACTTAACCCCCTTGCCTAGATCTTACCACTCTTCTGCCTTAGAACCAAAACCCAGTAATGATTCTAAGATTAAAGGTAAGGGGGATGGAGAGAGGGAGAGGGAGAGGGAGAGGGAGAGGGAGAGAGAGAGAGAGAGAGAGAGAGAGAGAGAGCGAGAGAGAGAGCGCGAGCGCTTGGAACTTTTTAAAAAATCAATACCTTCTGACAATTCTACCTTAAAAAAAAAAGAAAGAAATGCTGATGATTTTGAATGATTTTGAAAAAAAAAAAACATGAGAAGCTCTACGTGAACTGATGCAAAATATGGGAGTAGAATAAAGAGATCATTGTACACAGTAATAGCAATATTATAACAATGATCAACTATGAAAAATTAGTTGCTCTGATCAATACAATGATCAAAGACAATTCCAAAGGACTCAGAATAAAAAAGATACCATCCATCTCTAGAGAGAGGACCAATAAATTCTGACTGCAAAATGAAGTATAATTTTTCACTTTACTTTTCTTGCTTTTTTACAACATGACCAATTAATCCAAAACTACATTTTGCATCATTTCAAATGTATAATTGATAGCCTATAGCTTGCCTTCTAAGTAGGTAGGTTGGGATGGGAAAGATTTTGGAAGTCAAAACATTTTTTAAAAGAAGTCTAAAGATAAATATATAATAAATTTTAAAAAGAAAAAAATCAATACCTTCCCACATTATTCCTACCTATTTGTGATGTTCACTTTTGAAGAGAAGTGTTAAGACTTTATGTTTATACTACATATCCTCCTCAACTCTTCACTCTCAGCCCCCATTTACTATCTGTAGCCAAGTTCTGTTAATTCTACCTTTGCAATATCTCTGGAACACATCATCTCTGTGCTGACAGTGCCAGCACTCTGCTGTAAGCCTTCATCACCTTATGCCTGGACTACTAAAGCCTGCTGGTAAGTAACCTAGTCTTAAGTCTCTCTCAGGTCCATTCATCCTCAAGGCTCACCTGTCAAAATGATCTTCCTAAAGCACAGGTCAGAACATATCTACTCCCATTCAATCAAATACAAAGTGCTTTATTATCTGTCCTCTTCCTGCCTTTCCAGTCTTCCATCTCCTTAGCCTTCCACCCCCACACTAAAATCAAGGGACACTAACTTCCTTGCTATTCCTCACACAAAAACATATCTCCCAATTTCATGCATTTTCACTGGTTGTCCCATATGGCTAGAATGCTATCCCCTCTTCATCTCCACTTCTTCCTCTTCCCTGGCTCCCCTTTCTTCAGTTAGAAACCCATCTTCTACAAGTACTTTCCATCTGCTGATTATAATCTCCAATTCATCCTGTATATATCTTGTTTGTATAGTTGTTTGCATATTATTTGCCCCATTAGACTGAGATCCTTTGCCTTTGTTATCTTTAGCACCTAACATAGTGCCTAGCACATAATAAGCAAACACTTAATAAATGCTTATAGACAACTTTTTGAGTGGCTCATATCTCTAAAGTTACTAAAAGTAACAATATTTATTAACAGTAAGGATTATTTTTTCAATTTATTTCATTTTTATGTCTGTTGATGTTTTGTGAGTTAGAAATTTCTCCAAAAGTCAATGTTCTTTTAGAGTTCTCATTTTATCTCTGTTGCTCTCTCCCTCATTCTCAATTCCCACTCCACTTCACCCCCAATCCTTAGGTGGAAAGAGTATGGCACTGTCAAAGAAGCAGGCAATCTCACTAATATTACTCCACCCTATGCTATATCCAAAGTGTAGTACTGTGAAATAAGGTTAACAAAGTGGGATGGAGACAAGCAGTAAAAGTCTTTAAATGTGTAGCTAAGATATTTTCATTTTATTAGAGAACCACTAAGATTTTGAGCAGATTAGCAATGTAGCCAGACCTGTGAATTAGGATGATTATTTGGACAGTAGTAAGAATGGTTTGGTACTTGGTCTCAATTTTAAATTCTCACCATAGAGGCTAGCAACTTTTCAGAAGTGATCCACTATTTATTCATTCTCATTTATTCTCTCTGGGTATAAATTTCAGAGGTAAACAGTCAACCAGAAGCAGATTACAAAGTGGTTGAGCTAAATTCTTCAACAGAAGCTCAAAAAACTGATACTTCGAAACAAAATAGTATGAAACCCATAGAAATGCAGAGCATAATCCAACGAATTCCCAATTAATTCAAAATATTTACTAAGTGATTACTCATATACCAGACACTATGCTAGGAATGGGCATACAAAAACAAAAATGAAAGTTACTGCCATAAAAAAACTAATATTCTTTCAAGGGGGACAACATATAAACATAGCAATAGAACGAAAATACATAGGGTGCCCCAAAAATCTAAGTTCCATTTTCAAGCTAGTAAAGCCTAAAATGTGTTTAAACTATTAAAGCTTTAGATCTGCACTAAGACATTTAGGAAACCATTTATGCAAAATAAATATGGGGCAATTTTTGGAGGGAGGCACTAACAGCTGAGAAGATCAGGAAAGGACTCCTGTAGTTGTATTGAAGTTGAACTTTTAGGGAAACTAAGGATTCTAAAAGGCAGAGACAGGCATGCATTTCAGACCTGTTTAAAGGATTGCATAAAAAGAAATAATGCATAATTATTAAATTGCAAAGGTAGGGAAGATCTAAGTTCTATAGGGCTATATATGAGAATGGAGAAATTGGTTTCCTCTCCTACATTCCAATTCATTCAACCATTCCAGGTCACTTGAAGACTCCCAGTAATAATGAATTCGGTCTTTCCAAGGGTACTCCGTTCTGTTTTGGGACACCTCTAACTATTACAAAGTTTTCCTTATATTGAACTGAAATCTACTTCTGCCTACTGAAAGGAAGCAAAATAAGTTTAATCTCTCACAAGATAAACTTTCAAACCTGAATTCAGCTATAATGGCTCACCTAATCTTCTCTTTTTCAAGAAACTTTCCTAGTTCCTTCAACCAATTGTACTAGAGCATATTTTCAAGTCCCCTCACCACCCTGGCCTTTTGACATACTCCAGCTTAAGAAGAGTCCGCCTAGAATATGGTCACAAAAACTAGGCATCATGTTCTCTCTGTGGCAACTGATTTAACTGCCAGGAAAGGAAAGTAACATAGTCAGTAGAATGAGTCCTAGATTTGCAGTCAGAGGACCTAGTTTCAAAAGAGGTTTTGCTATTTACTTATCATAATTAATTAACTTCCCTGGGCACCTCAGTACCTCACTTCCAAAATAAGGGGGTCAGACAACCTGACTTTGAAGGTCCTTTCCAATCCTAAATTTTTAATTCTATTTTCTAATAGTTAACTGAACTTCAGTGGGATTCAACTTCCTCATTCATAAAATGGGTATAACATACTTACAAATACATCTTGCAGGACTGTTTTGGAGTAAGCATTTTGCAAACTTTAAAGTACTATATAAATATACTATACTAACTTGTTTACCTATAAATGAGCATATAGAATCACAAGATTTCTATGGAATTATTAGCTCTTTACAAAATTATTAGTTAAACATTTAGTAGCATTTAGTTCATAAACACATACAAGCAAAAGTAGGACATGTAACTGAGGGTTAGACCAAGATGGAGAAAAAGGATTCTGTAAAGAAGACAGAAAATTGCCAAAATAGACTATTTCACAATTGCTTCTAGGTCTGCCTTGGTCAGGTCACTAAAAATTATTTGGGCTTAAATTCCAAGGATTGCAGACCCATGCCCTTCCAAGTTACAATCAGAGAGCTGGAGAACAAATAAAGTATTTTTTTTATATTATTGTCACACTCATGATGCAATAATCAAATTCATTTGGTATTTCTGTGGGGGAAAGGCTAAACCATACTATTTTTCTTTGATGATCTAATTTTCCAAGCTATTTGTAAGAGCACATTACTTCTCATAGTTTTCATTCTAATAGCCTTATAATTATTTTTTAAATTAACATGCACTCTTATAACTGCTTCTCATTCTGTAATAATTAATCCAGTAATTATAGATCAAATCTGATCCATGATTCACCATCAGCAGAAATCACACAATTGAATCATACACTTTGAAAAAAAATGTTTATTGCTCTAGATTTAAAATGCAATGTTTCCATTATATTTAATAATTGAAAGGCATGCTGTGTTATGGTTGCATTTGGTGGCTGGAATAGTAGTACTCCAACTGTGTTAAACAATGCCTTTTCCTCATTAGGGTTCTGATTACCATATCCACTATTTGTTTAAGAAAGGGAAGGGGGAAAAAAAGCATAGCAAAAGGAAGAAAGAATGAGACAGATGAGAACATCAAACACAACCAAAAGCATTAAGAGCCAGCACCAAAGAGATCTGGAATCCGCAAAATATTAGCTACTATTGCTAAAGAGAGCTGAGAAGTCTCTAAATTTTAAGTTTCATATCAAAGAAGAATGGTACTTTATATTGGGCAATGAGAAATTACTTGTAATCACTGCAAATTTGGGAAATATAACACTGTGGACCTTCTTAATTGAGATATGATTTTGTTAGAAAATATAAAATTATGTAATTATTGGATGTGTAGAAACTTCGTGTTTGAACCATCCCAACACTAGGAATATTTAAAAGAAAAATTTCAGTACTTTTATTTCACAGCAGATATCTACTGTATGTTTTCCTAAATTTCTGTTTTAAATTTCCCTTGTTATTTCAGAACATTTGTAATGTTATAATAAAATAAAGAAATCTAGTATGATATACTATTCACTTGAGGAAAAGTACACTTTTTCTCAAGAAAATGCAGTAAAGGTCATAAAAAAATACATACATGAGTATTTCTCATTCAAAACTCTACATCAAAACATGTTCCTAACTCGAAGAATCATTTAAACTACAGTGTCATGTCTAATTTTTCCCACCACATTACTGGATAATACTTACAAGCAAACAAAATAGATGAGAACATTCCCTGCAAGGCACTTCCAGTCAGCACTTGGTATTCAAGAACTACTAAGAAAACTGGAGTAATCCTGGCCTCTCAAAGGCTATCTCTACCAACAGAACATAAGACTTTTCAAGTCCTCTGAAGCTAGAAAGGCTTAAAGCATGGGTCAGGTGATTAATGCTCTGTCATCCAAGGACCAGCCTCTTTAAATTGAAAGGATTCATAGCAAGACTGGCTGCAAGATGATGAATTATTTGACCAAAGTCAAAGACCACCTACTGAATCATAAAAGGGTGTGATGGAATATATCCCAGCAGAGGGAGTATATACTTTAATCTATTTATGCTCTTATCAAATGAGTGCTCCCTCCAATGGAATATACCTTTAGCCATTTGTGGGACATTGTACTTCCTTTTGAATAACTGTGTGTGGTTATATAAAAATGATCTGGCATAGGTTATAATTTACAAAAACCATCCTGTCTTCATGCCTTCAACAATTATGCCCTTGATATATATGGTAAAATTATATGGGGATGTAAAAATAGGCAAATAAGGCAGTAATTATTGATATTTTCTCTGTCACTTTTTTTACTTAAGCCCCATGCAGCTGGTATCCTCTTCTCTCTTTTAGGTATCTTGAGAATCCTTGGCATGAACAATTTATGCTTGGTCTAGAATGGTTGTTCTTCCCATCTCTACTAGTTTGTTCTCTCTGCAAGGTTTTCAGGGACATTTCTATTTCCACTGTGGACTGTAATGTTATAGTTCTGATATGGCAGCTCATTGTAAGAGAAAATTGTTACAAAAATTTGACAAATTTCCAATTTCATCCTTAAAAACTCAGGTTTTGTTGGCTTAACTAGATGTCATGTTAATCAATAAACTGATTTTCAGTCCATTTCTTCCTGTTTTTCAATAAGGCAATACTATTTATAATGATCCTCTCTCTTTCCCCAAAAGATTTTACAAATGAGTTAATATTATAAATTGATGTGTTCTTGGCTACTACATACCTCCATTTAGCAAAGTGCTTGGCTTTGGAGGTGCCTAAATTCTTATGGTCTCCTCACAGTGATGAGTAAGGGTGAATCTTCACAGATGTGTGCTATTCTATTCCATTTAACATTTTTGAACATTGACAATTTTTTTAAAAAGGTCAGGCTGTCTTGCCTCAACTGCCTTATCACGTTCTTTTTATTCTTCTAATTTACATTTTAAACTCTTCTCCAATAAATTGATGATTTGACTACAGCTATATCAATAATCAATCACTAAGTTTCCACTAAAGTACAAACAGTTTAATCTTGGGTTATATTATTTGGGACTTGCTATGCTAGAGTATTCTGATCTCCTCTTGAAGAAACTATCCTTGACAAATAGGCGTAAGAGTTCTATAGACTCCACAAACTCTTATCCTCTCTAGATGTGAATGAGTAGCAAATTAATCACTGTTCCCAGGAATGCTTAAGTATTTCTCCTCTCAGTCTTCCTCACCCTTCTCCTACTTTGTTTTTTAAATTCGGGCTTGCTTTTCTCCTCTCAAACTGTCACTCAAGCATATTTCTCTTAATCCCTAAAAGATTAAGTTGTTTCCTCCATCTGTCCTACATTGATAATCTTCTTCTGAGAAACATCATTCAGGAGTAAACTGGGGAACAAGACATCATGTGCTCCTCCACCAGGACCACCACCACCACTGTCCCCTCTGCAAAAAACCACCTATTTCATGCTGACCAATATTCTCAATTTTATCTCAGGAGAGAATACAGACTTATATAAAAGAAAAAGAAATTCTGTTAGGACATAAGGCAGAATTTTCTGCCTATTAAGGTAATAAATGCTGGAATAGACTACTATGGAAGTCTACTTCCTGGGTAATCCTAAATTTTAAAAAACAGACCACCCTCTGGAAAGAAAGCCAAATTTGAGTTGGATAACTTGGGTTCAAATTCTGGCTCTGCCATTTATTAATTGTTTGATCTTGTTGAAGTGAATTCACCCCTCTGTTCCTAAATTTCCACACCTATAAAATTAGGGGGTTAGACTAGATGACATTCAAGGTCCCTTGGAGCTCTAAAATCTATGATACTCTAATCTGACTAGATTAGAATAAGAAAGAAATCGGGGAAACAGAAAATGCTTAAGCAGTATCAAAAATACCAGTGGAAATGGTTTTTGTGTGTTATGAACCCTAAAGTAGGAGTTTTTGACCTGGGGTTCATGGACAGATTTTAAAGTATCTTTTTTAGGTCCCTGTGAACTTGGTAGGGAGAAAAAAAATACATCTTTATGTCAATATAATTGTTTTCCTTTTTCCTTTTATATATTTTTATTTTATACATTTAAAAACATTATCCTGAAAAGGTGTCCATAACTTTTACCAAACTGCCAAGGAGGTCCCTGACACAAAATCAATTTCAGAATCCTTGCCCTAGTCAGAATTGATAGATATAAAAAGGGACTGGGACCTATGATTTCATTGGGATAAAGAATTCACAGGTGAGAAAACTCTACCAATACAATTCTTAACCACAACTTACTGTCTCAGAGAGTTTTACCTAGAGCACTGAGAGATTAAGTGACTTTCCATAAGTCACACAGTCATTATGTGTCAGAGGCAGAATTTAAACTTAAACCCAAGGTTTTCTGGCTAAAAAGACAGCTCTCTCTCTACTACACATGGCTTGTGTGTGTGTGTGTGTGTGTGTGTGTGTGTGTGTGTGTGTCTCTTTCTCTCCCATATACATACACGCACACATACACCCAATATATAGAGAGGGGTTGTACTTTTTAGGAATTTTCCTCTTTTTATTACAACTTTTGTACAACTTGTGTGTTCTGACATAAGAAAGTCTATAATTTCCATTAAAAGGAACTGGATGACAATTTGGCCTTTTTAATGCCAAACAAAAAAACATGGAAAAGAAAAACATGAAAATTATTAAAATGTAAATTTAATTCCTATGCTTATACATTAGATGAAGCTATTTTATTTTAAAATCTATACCTTCTTAGTATCATTTCCAAAACAGAAGAATGGCAAAGGCTAGGAAATTGAGATTAAGTGACTTGCCTGAGTCACAAAGCCAGAAAGTGTCTGAAACATTTGATTCAAGACCTTCCAACTCCAGGGTAGGAGCTCTATTCACTATGCTACCTAGCTGCTCCAGAGAAACTATTTTACACATACCCTCTTAACAATTAGTTAACTTAATTCCCTCATTTGACCATTAAGGAAACTAAGATTCAGAAAAATTAAACAACTGAGACCAAAGCATCCTAAATCCTGGCCTAATATAAATTTACACTATACTAGACTCCAAAGGTCTCAAATACATTTGTTCTATTTAAAATAGCTCTTTGTGAAGAGGCAGCTGGGTAGCTCAGTGGAGAGAACTAGACCTGGAAATGGAAGAGTCCATATTCGAATATGCATTCAGATACTTCCTAACTGTGTGACCCTGGAAAAATTACTTAATTCCCATTGTCTAATCCTTACCACTCTTCTGCCTTGAAACCAAAAAACAAATGATTCTAAGACATAAGGTTTTTTGTTGTTTTATTGTTTAATAACTCTTTGTTAAAGGAAAATATTAAGAATACATTGAGTTTTGAGGGTTTTTTTAATTCTAAAAGAGGTTTTTTATTTTGGATGATGCTATTTGTTCCCCACTCCAAACACAATGTAATATAAAGTATACCTACATATTCTTCAATGTCTTAATGAATCAATAAAAATTGTTTGCCACACCTTTTCCAAGGTTTCACAAACCTTTCAGTCAGCTTTGACAGCAAAATAACCAAAATCATTAATTCTGTCCTCATGTCTTTACAATATTAATCCAGAAATACAGCAGTCCTTTAAAAATTATAGTAAAGCAGGAATCATGACAGCAGAGTTGCTGGAAAAAAGAGCAGCAAGCTCCTGCAAAAAGATTGAGAATATGCAGCCAAATGGTACACCTTCCTGGTACACAGGAAGGTATAAAGGTCTAGAGAAGCCAAAGACCGGGCCTGGACAAGAGCATTGGGCTCCACAAAGTTATCTAGCATGGTCTAATAAAGGCAGAAGGAGTACCCAGAATCATACCAGGGCAATGTCAGATACAAACTGGAGTACTGTGAAGGAAATGGGTACAAACTGAAAGCTTTGTCACTGAGTCACAGATCCAGGGTGGACTGAGATGGGACATGTGACCAGTGATAAGTACTTCTGGTTAAGGTGTCATCTCAAGCCCTACAACTGTTTACAGAGAAAAGAGCAAGTTCAGAAGCAAATAGGAACTGAGCACAGACTCAGTTCTAGCTTCTTTTTAGGCCAATCTAAAGTCTGCAGATGAATAGCCAAAGCAGAATTCCAAAGGATGGACTCTGAACAAGGAGAGTTTCTCAGATGGTTGATAATGACTGAGTCTATTGGTAGTCTACCGGTCACATTCAAACCCAGGTCAGGAACTTGCAGAGCTCAGACCAAAGGTAGAGGCAGGAGGAATGATTAGACTTTGATCTGCATCACATCATTTTAGGAGCATTGAAAGCTTTCAGGTCTCTAGTCTAAGATGTCCCTGAAATCCCAGAACAGGATATACAATAACCCAAGAAACAAAGAAGGGCCTCACCAGATACTTTCCAGAAGTTTGCTAAGCCTGGCCCAAACATTAAGTTCTGAGTCAGAAAGTAGGCTGCAATGAACAAACCAAAAAAGAATCTTAACACTAAAAAGCTATTTCAGTAAGGAGATGCAAAGACACAAATCCAGGAGTCGCTCAAAAACATCAGGAGAGAAAAACAGAGAAGGGGGGGGGGGGGGGAAGGAATTCAACTAGCATTCCTGGTAGATATGAGGTTGAGTTTTTTAAGTCTAAAATGATTTTATCGATGAAATGGAAATGCTAGAAAATGAGAGCTATGAAATAAAGAACTGGAAAGGGGACAAACAGCTTTGCAAAAGAATTACAGATCCTTAGCCAACTAACAAACTCAATTTCCAAAATTCGAAAGAAAATAAAAAGCCAATGGCTCCATGAGATGAGAATTATTAAAACAAAAAGTCAGAAAAAAGTTGAATAAAACACAACATCTCACTGCAAAAATAACTAAACTTGCAAACAGACTACAGAGAAAATGTGTAAAAATCACTATTGCTTAAACTCCAGGACCAAAAAAAGGTCCTACACAATGTATTTCAAAAAATCTTAAAACTGGGACAGCTACATAGCTCAGCAAATAGAGTGCTAGGCCTGACCACAGGAGGGCTGAGGAAATCTAGACTCAGGCACTTCTTGCTGTGACTCTGGGCAAATCACTTAACCCTAATTGCCTAGTCCCATGATGGTGAACCTGTGGCACATGTGCCAGAGATGGTATGTATAGACCTCTCTGTGGGCATGCAGGCCAAGGTCCCAGTGCCCCCATCCCTACATCACATAGTTCACCAGAGTTCCTAACTAGAAAGCTGGAGGGAGGCACAGCTGGGCTTTTCTACTCTCCCTCTCCCCAGTAGGAGTTAAAAAGCAGGTCTCAAGATAGCATCCCTGGAAGGACAGGATTGCCCAACCCCATTCAGAATACAATGGCCTCTTACCTTTGGGCTGAGTGAGACAAAAACAACTTGTGTCTACTATCAGAAGCAACCAGTGTCTTTATTATACAAAGTATATTTGGGATTTGAGGATATGTCTTTTGAGTTTGTACTTTTAAAATGTTCAAAACTGTAGTCTACTGATTTAGGAATAAGTTTTATGAAGTTCAGGCTAGGATAATACTCTCTTCAGCTATTCTGGTTTCTTTCACAAGCAAACTTGGGCTGCTTTATTTTGCATTCTTAATCCCCAGACCCAGCCAGTACAATTTGTATTTAAAGGTGGGCTAGAAGCTCTGGAAGGTAGCAATCTCCCAATCAGCCCTTCTGGCAAATTAAAACTTGACTTCAACCCTTGACCATTTGCTAAAAAGGTTCATTTGGAGGATACCTACTTCAGGAAGGCTGGACCATTATGGGGTGAATGTGTCAGGATGATATCATTTAACCTGAGGATTATGTGTTCCTATAAATAAGGAGTTTTCCTGTAAACTGGGGCTTTTTTTTGCTTTTTTTTCTGACTACATTTTTCTTTCTTTTTCAATAAAGCCTTGCATTTGAAATGGCTTCTGGTTCTTTGAATAATGGCTAAACAAGGTGTACTTTGCTTGCACCCCTTGCCTCTCCTTCTCCCCAAGCCTGACTACATCACTTGCCCCCCTGCCCAGTACTTGGACTGGAGTGCTTTCTCCCTCCAATGGTTGGAGTAAGGGGGGTGGAGAGTGGGGTGGGGGAGAAACAGGATGCATCAGGCACTCAGTGGGGGAGGGGCCCCTCTGGGAGGGTCATGGGCACAGCACTTGTGGGGGGGAGAGGTTGGGGACAGGGACTAGCAATCCATCTCTATGTCCATCTCTGGCCTAGTTCTTGCTATTCTTCTTTAGGCCTTCGAACCAATACTTTGTATCAATTCTAAGACAGAAAGTAAGAGTTTAAAAAAAAAAAAAGAGGAACAATTAGGTGGCTCAGTGGATTGACAGCCAGGCCTGGAGATAGGAGATCCTGGGTTCAAATCAGACCTCAGATACTGTGTGTCTGTGTGGCTCTGAGAGAATCACTTGACCCTTATTGCCTACTTCTGCCTTGGAACTAATATACAGTATTGATTCTAAGATGGAAAATAGAAATTTTTTTAATTAAATCTTAAAGCTGCCCAGTTCTTTTAGAACCAGAGAACACTGTAAAAACTGAAAGAATCCACTGATCATCTTCTGAAAGAAACCCCAAAATGAAAACTCCCAGGAGTTTTGACATGACAGTCAAAATCCAGAACCTACAGGTCAAAAAACAAAACAAAACAAAAAATGTACAAGCAGCAGAAAAGAAAGAATTCAAGTCCTGAGGAGATAAAGAATTCAAGTCCTGAGGAGCTACACAATGGCTGCACACAATTTAGCAACTTGGCCTAACTTACCATATTCCAAAAGGCAATGGATATGAGCTTATAGCAAATAAATTACAGAACAAACTGAGTATAATCCCATGGGATAAAATGAGCCTTTAATGAAATAAAAGATCTTCTAAGCATTCCTGATGAAAGGATCAGAACTGTGCAGAAACTTTGACTAAGTAAGAATAAACTTCTTACATTTTAATATGGAGAAATTATATATATATATATGTGTGTGTGTGTATATATATATATATCCCCTATGAATGAGGCATCATAAAGGGGATCTAGAGACGATCTCGGAATGGCTCTGTTGTCTTTTAATGACTTTAAAACAAAAATTGAAAAGAGAAAAGAAATATACTAAAGGAAGAGGAAGGAAGGTTAGAGAAAATTATCTCACATATAATCAAACAAGGTGTTCATGTTGGGAAAGAACTACTGACACTTGAACCTCATTCTTATCTGAACTAGCCAAGGGAGAGAAGAATACACATATATACATACATGTTGTTGGATAGGTAAAAACATTTTGCTCAACAGGGAAATAAGAGGGAAAGGGAAGAAGGGGGAATTAAAAGGAGTACAGATTAAGGGGGGATTAGGTCTAAAGGCAAAACAAACTCTAATAAATTGGGAAATATTTAAACGCCTTATAGTATATAAATGTGATGGATTATTACTGTGCTATAAGAAATGATGAACGGTATCTTTCCAGGGAAACTTGTGAAGACTTATATCAACTATTAGAGAATGAGGTAAGCAAAACCAGAACAATTTATATAATGACAATTTGCTAAAGACAAGTAACATGAACTAGAATTCTGATGAGGGTAATAACCAGCCATAATTTCAGAGGACTAATTATGAAATATGCTACCCAATTTTGACAGAGAGGTGAAAGACTTATGCAATCGATGATATATAGCTGTATATAGATATATATTTGGACATGGCCAATGTGAAAATTTGTTTTGCTTGACTATACATGTTTATGATGGGAGTTTTGTTTTTATTTCACTTTCAATTTGGAAGAAGAGAATGGGAAAGAGAATTTATTGACTAGGGGAAAGACATGGTCAGAACTGTACTTTAAGAAGACCTATTTAACAGCTGAGGTGGACTAGAAAGACCTGAGGTAAGGAAACCAATCAGCAAGCTACTGCAATAGTTTAGGCATTAGGAGGACATCCTGCATCAGGGTGGTGACAGCAGAGAAAAAGATGTATACAAGAGATGCTTAACAGTAAAATCAACAGGACTTGTCAAAAGCCTGGATATGAAGTGGGAACGGTGTAGGTCAGAATAGGAAGTTGAGTATGATAAAAAGTTTGTGATCCTGGATGACTATCTCCCCTTAAGTTCAGAACTGCAATTCTATATTTCCACAATAAGTGGAACTAGTTAGTAACATTCCACTTGGTCCACCCCCAAAAGAAGAATTATGAAAGATCCTATAGATAACATACATAAAACATTTTATGCAGGTCTTTGAAGCAGGTATTATAGTGGGACTGGATTCAAAACAAAATTAACTCAGTCATAATCAAGCTTTCCTTAGTTTCAATTGTGTAATTATGCTAGAACTCGAGGCATTTTATTTAATATATTTCCAGTTCTACCATTTGCCAGGTGTCTGACCTTACACAAGCCAAGAAGCTTTTCTGGACCTCAGTTTCCCTATTTATAAAATGAATAAATTGGATCAGGTGTGCCAACTTCCTTCCAGTTCTAAAACTTCTTAGAGGGACTATTACTGCAAATAAACAGGGCTTACCTTTTTCACAACTCTCTCATTACTTTTGTTCTTTAGATACCTTGGAATCAAAAGATATAAGAGCCAGAAGGTCCCTCAGAGATCATATATCATTATCCTTGTGTCTTTCAAGTAAGAATGTGGAACACGGGTTCAATACTGAATACTGATTGAATGATTGGAACAAAGAGCAGTCATTAATGGGTCAATGTCAACCTGAAAGCAAACCTATAACGGAAAGCCCCAGACATATATCCAATATCCTGTGATATACAATATTTTATCAATAACCTGCATGAAGATATGGACTGAATGTATGTCAAATCTGCAGAGGACATAAAGGTAGGAGGCACAGCTAATATGCTGAATAAAAGAGTTGTGATCCAAAAATATCTCAACTGGCTATCCCAGCTGCACTGAAGAAGATAAGATGAAAAGATTAATGTGAACAAAGTTTAAAACAAACATACTTCAGAAGTATGGAAGACATAGCTAAGTAATAGTTTCTATGAAAAAGATCTGAGAGTCATCATGTCCTCTAGTCAGGGAGTTCACACTACCCTAGGCTTCATAAAGAGAGGCTAGGACAAGGGAAAAAAATAGCTGAGAACCTCTGCCATGGTGAGAGCCCACCCTGATTAGCATGGGGTTCAGTTCTCAGAACATTTTAAGAAAAACACAGATAAGCTAGCAAGGATCCAGAAAAGAATGACAACAATGGTGGGGAAAAAAGGAAAACATGTCATAAAGGCTCAGTTTCAAGAACTTGGAGATGCTTAGTGTGGAGGAAAGATAACTTTAGAGAATCATAATAACTTTGCACATTTCAAGGAAAATAATACTGATTCTAGGATCAGAGGACCTGAGTTCAGAACCTTGATGTTTATCTGTATATCCTGAGACAAATCATTTAACTTCCAGGGTTCTCAGTTTCTTCATTCAAAAAACAAAGTTGAACTACAGTTTCTGAGCAACCTTCCAGCAGTAAATCTAGGATCTCACTGGTACGGCTATCACATGGAAGAAGCTCTATTGGGCTCCAGGGTTGAACTAGAACAGAGAGGATGTTGCAAAAGCAGATTTAGGCTTAACCTAAAGTAAAATTTCTTTACAAACAACTGTCCCCAAATGGAATATGCTACTGTCAACATGGAATCTAGAAACCCCAAGCTTGTAGCCTAGTAAGATCTGATGAACCCCAAGTTTTAGGACTAACTTGTAAGTTGGAGACCCCAAAGCTTGTACTTGTTCCCTATTCCCGTGAGAATCCACCCTGATGGGAATCTCAGGCTAGCAGTTTCACACTAATGGGCCCTAAAGTAAAAGACAATCCTGTCAGGTGGGGCCAAGGCCAAGCCAAGTGACTCTTGTCTCCAGAAACCTCTCCCACACCCTCCTTTTGAGGATCTAACTCAGGACCTTCAGCTTAGGAGACTGACTGACTGACATGCTGCCTACTGAGCTAAAGAGTCACTTGGCTTGGTCTTGACCCCACCTGCCAGGTATTGTCTTTTGCCTAAAGGTCTTTTATTCAGTCTGAAACTGCTAGCCTGAGATTCCCTTCAGGGTGGATTCTCATGGGAACAGGGAACAAGGACAAGCTTTGGGGTCTCCAACTTACAAGTTAGTCCTAAAACTTGGGGTTCATCAGATCTTACTAGGCTACAAGCTTGGGGTTTCTAGATTCCACATTGACACTACCTTTGGAAGGAGCGGGTTCTATCTAACTGGAGTTGTCCAAAGCAAAAGCTAGGTGACCCCTTGTCTGGAATATAGTAAGAGATTCCTCAGGTTCAGGTTCAGATTAGGCAAGAGAGCCACTTAAGTCTCTTCTTCCTCTAAGAATCCATTACATATTTCTTTTCTAAAATCAATAATTCAATCCTCTTTCACCAACATCCAGATTTTTCAGTGTTGTCAATGCTAACCTAATGCATGAAATAATTGCCAAGACACTGACTATGGGAAGATTAGGACCAACAGTATCACAATATCATCAGTATCAAGGAAGAAGAATGAATTTGGGAGCGAATATAAAATCTAAAGGTACTTTCTAGATTATTTTATAATTTAGAAGAATGAACATAATGTGTGAGCTCTTAGCCTACTCTTCTAGAAGGTCACTGTATAAGCTTTCAAGAAAGATTCTAGGCTGATGTGTTCATTTTCAATCAACTGCTGGAAAAATCTTCCCCCCAAAAAGTGGATTTTTAACCCATTTGTTAAAAATATAAAACTGTAATACCTTCAAATGATTGACAACAGGCAAGAAGGAAATTTGCTAGCTAAATTTTATTCAAAATCTTTGTATAACTGATGGATGAAATTAAAAACGAAGTATCATAATTTAAGTAGATACAACCACCTTATTTCATTTGGTATCTTCCATTTGGGTATCTTTGTGAGGTGTCTGTTTTAGCCAAGATAACCATAAAAACCAAGTGTCAAAAAAAAAAAGAAAGAAAAGTTTAAAACAAGATCTTCAAATTGTTGCATAACAAAATGTTATAAGCAAGATTATCAAAAATACCAATACACATTCAATTACACTGCTTTCACTAAAAATAATCTTTATTAATAGTATTTTGAGACAAGCAAAAAGGCTTTTCTACCATTAATAAAATGTTATTTTAAAAATATTTCCTCTTTATATTGTATTGCCTACATATGACTTTTAAATAAGCATACATGTTATAAGTAAAATACATATATATTTGCATGCTCAAACATTTTTTACTCAAGGGGCATACAATCAAAAAGCCAGAAAGTAGTTTCAATGAAGAGGGGAAATAGCAAGAGATACACTCAAAAAGATTACATGAAATAAAATGCAAAAATGGATTCAGTGGTAAAATCTCATGATCTCAAAATCTAAATACAAAAACACAAAGCTGAAGCAAAAAGAAAGACAAAGTGGATAATATAGCTCAATTCAAGAAAGCAAGTTGAAACTTCATATACCCCGCAAGAGCTGATAAGCTAAGCTATCCATGATTAAAATTAAGTTCTAGTTAGGTATATCTTATTCAAAAGACATGATAGGTAAAAGGGCATTAGGGATAATGGAAAATTACAATGTAGACTGAGAAGTTTTAATACTGTTAGGAAATCCAGAACCCAAAGTTAGGTCACAATGCAGAAAGCCATTGAATGAAGATAAATGTAAAGGGAAAAAAAATGTGTCATTGAAATATAATACAGATATATAGTTCACCTAGATTTAAACTAAGCATCTTACAAATTGATTCATGCTATTTTTATGGAAAAGAGAAGTGGACAGAACAATAATACAATCAGATGAATTAAGAACTGGTAGAAATGTTTTGATATCAACTTGGAAGTATCCAGTGGAATGTCCCAGGGATCTATTTGTGGCACTTTGTTATTTACCATTTTTAGAAATCATTTGGATAAAGGCATAGATGGCATGCTTATCAAATATTCATTTCAATTAACAAACATGCTTACTATGTACCAGGCACTAAAAATACAAGCACAAAGAATGAAATGAAATACGCAGTATTGATTCTAAGACAGAAGGTTAAAGTTTTAGAAAAGTCAAATTAAGTTAGTTCAGTGGTAGTCACATGATCAGATTTGCTCTTCAGAAAAATAATTTTGGCAGAAGAGTGGATAGACTTATGGTGAGAGACTTGAGGCAGAGAGACCAATTAAGAGACTATTCCAATAATCTAAATAAGAGATACGGTAGGCCTAAACTAAGGTCATGGCTATGGGAATTGAAAGAAGGCATCAAAATGCAAAAATGGCAAGATTAGACAGCTAATGAGAGCTGCAAAATGAGGAAGATCAAGAAGTCCAGGGTAATGCAGAGATAACAAGCAGGATATTGTGAGGATAGTAGTACCTTTCACAGATATAGATATTTGAAAGAAAACAAGTTCAATTTTAGGTACATCTGGGTCATCCTGTTTGAAATGTCCAAAAATATTTGGTGATGTGGTTAGACTGAAGTAAAGGGGAGAGAAAAGGCCTATTTATATAGAGCTCAAAGTCTTCTGCATAGAAGTAAGGATGCAACTCATGGGAGCTGATGAGGTTAGGTAAAAGCAAATGTAGAAGAGAAAGGGGCTCAGGAACCAAACCTTGGGAAAAATCAACATAAAGAGAGAATAATATGCATAAGCCAGCAAAGGAGACAGAGGAACAGAGACAGGTAGAAGATGAACCAGGAGAGAATGGTGTTATGAAAAAACCACAAAGGACTTATCAAGTTGTGGTATATGATTGTAATGGAACACTATCATGGCATAAGTAATGAAGAGCAGGAAGATTTTAGAAAAACCTAGGAAGACATTAATTGATACAAAGTGAAGTGAGCAAAACCATAAGAATATTGTATATTGTAAACCTTGATTTCCTTGTCACAATATAGTTACAGCAATATTGTATGATGAACAACTGTAAATGGCTTAGTTACTTTTGAAAATAATGATCCAAGACAACCCCAAAGACTCACGATGATAAATATTCTCTTCCTCCAGAGAAAGAACTGATAGTATGAATACAGACCAAAACATATTGTATTTCCCTTTTTCTTCTGTTCCATTTGTTCATTTTGTTCTACAAAATAAGCAATATGGAAAACTTTTATATGATTGAGTAGTATACATACATATGTGTGTGCATCATGTATGTATCAGATTGCTTATCATTTCAGGGAAGGGGGAAGAAAAGAACAGAAAGAAGAGAATTTGGAACTCGAAATTGAAAAAATATGAATATTAAAAAATGTTTTTACATGTAATTGGTGAAAAAATTATTTTTTAAATAAAATTTTTTAAAACCCACAAAGGAGAGAGTATCCAGGAGAGTTTTCAAGAGCATCAAATGCCACAGAAATGTCAAAAGGATTAAGAAATTATACTTGACTGATGGGATCAAATGCCAGATTCCAAAAGCCTGAAAAGGAGAAAGGAGAGACAAGAGTTGTAAACCTTAAAATTTCTTAGACTTATAAATGTTGGAAATTTCACCATTGGGAAATTTCATACTTGAAAAATTTCCTATTGAGAGTGGGAACTCTATTGGAATGTGAACCCCATTGGCATGGGAGGTTCCTCCTCCTCCCTTCTTAAGATTACTTTAGGACAGAAACCTTTTGCTGAACAATGGAAAGGACTTTGACCTATGCTTAAGCATAGAACAGGAATTTCTTTGAGTCATGATTGATTTTAGAATTGATACAATGGAGATACTTGGAATGACAGAACCAGGTCTTGGAAATTGCAATCTCCACCCTACTCAGTCCTAACAGGATTTTGGAAGGGCTGCAGCATAGATCAAAATTTAATTATTCCAATCTCTACCCTACTCAGGGTAACAGGATTTAGGAAGGGCTGTAGCAAAAGATCAAAATTTAATTATTTGAGAATATGACCTTCAACAGACATGTGCAAAGCCACAGACCTCTGGGCGGTCCTGGGTTAAGCTAGAGCCACCATTGGCACAGGGAAAATGATGGACAGTGATTGGTAGATGTGAGAACTGAGGGGAGGGAACTTGGATGGTTTCCTTAAAGATAGAGGGGTCTGAGGACTGAAGGGGGGTTTTTGGTTGGAGAGTTTTGGCTCTGGTTGGTTGGAGAGTTTTTTGGCTCTGAGAGGTTGTGCTGCTCTGAAGGAAGCTGGAGGTGGAGGCCGCTGAGACTGTTTCTCCATTTTGGTCACGTGAGTGATAGGGACTGATCTCTTTTCTTTGCCTCAGCTATCTAAGGGCTTGGGCCTTTTGGCCCAGCCTAAACAGAAGGGGTATTTAAGCCCTATTCCCTTCTCTCCCCTTTCTCTCTCCCTCTCTCTCTATATCTCTAATTCCTTTCTTCCTCCTGTTTGTAATTAAACTCTATAAAAGGTTGACGGCTGACTTGAGTTTTCATTTAGGAATTACATAGCTGAATTCCTTGGCGACCTTAAATTAATATATATCAGTCTTTTAAAGTGATTTCCTTGTCACAGAGTATATAATCTTTTTCAGTATAGCTTTTAAAGGAGATAGGATATAAGGCATTATCTTGGGAAGGTGATAATCTAATGAAGATTTACTAAGGATGGAGAAGATATGAACATATCTGAGGCAAGAGAAAAGGAACCCACTGATGAGGGAAAGGTTGATGATTCAGAGACAGGATGAGGAGGGGGGACGATAGCTGATGAAATTGAATGAGAAGCTGGCACGGGACATAGGAAAATGAGATGGTAGGCGATGGAGGTTGATCTTGGCAAGGAAAAAAGCCACCACCTCTCCTGGTTAGAGATTAAGAGAAAGGGATAGGAGGAAATGATATCAAGGGTTTTGAAATAGAGAATGGGAAAAGATAATGGGGTCAAGTCAAATCACCTCAATTTTTTTTTTTAACGAGGCAAATGAGGAGCAGATAATAATAAGTTGAAAAATCAGGATCCAGATTTCTCTCAACAGGCCATAAGTTAAACTTAAAAAATATGATGAAGTTTAATAGGAACAAATAAAGTCTTATACATTTTTTTTTCCCAAAAAAATTGACCTAACAAGTCTAAGACTGGGGACAAAAGATTAAACAGCAATTTCTCAGGAAGAAGATCTGGGAGTTTTAGATGTCAGAAACTGTACTCTTGGGCCTCATAGCTTCCAAAAGGGAAATGAAAATTCTTGTACTTTGCCTTGGTTAGAGCATATCTAGAATCCATATTCAGTGGGCACTAAAGTTTATGGTTAAGCTAAAGAGCATCCAGAGGAGGGCAACCAGAGACAGTCAAGGGTCTCAAGTCTGTGTTATAGAAGAATTATTAGAAATAACTGGGGATTTCTAACTATAAACTGAAGAAAATACATGGGGGATGAAATGGATGTCTTCAATTATTTAAAAGGTTGTTGTAGAAATGACTTTAGAATTTTTTCTGTTTAGGAACAGACAGAAACTACAAAGAGACAAAATTAGATATAATGTCCAGAAAAAAAAATTCTAAAAATTAGTTCCACCTCAAAGGTAGCTATAAAGTACAGGATGGACTTGTTAAGTATATTGTAGAGTGGATTCTTTATAGGTTGGACTAGATGTCCATTAATATACATTCAAAGCATAAAATTCTGTAATTAAGTAATTTAATATTCTTTGGCAACTGTATGGAATGCTAGAAGGGGGAAAAGAGACCAATTAGGAGGCTATTGCAATAGTTCAGGTGAGAAGTGATGAGTGGAAAAGGTAAAGGACTGTAGAAATAATGTGATGGTATAATCAACAAAGCCTGACAATAGATAGGATATGGAGGATAAAAAATAGGATGAAAGTAATGTCAGATTACAAAAGTAGGTGCTCAAAAGGATGGTTAAAACTACATAGAAATCATTAGAAAAGATAACTCTGTAGCTGCCTTTACTGGTGAGAACACTAAAATATGTTAATACTCATTCCAGTATTTGACAACCACAATAGGAAGTTTCTTATTTTCAAATCTAAATCATTTATGATTATGTTTTTAAGGAGATAGCTTTTTCTCTTTCTTTCCCAAGTCAACTCACCTATTGTATCAACTAAAATTTAAGTAATTTGAATACATTTAAAATGTTTGGAGTTAGAAATTAAAGCACTAGCATTTATTCATACTGTTATAAAGATGTAACAAAAGTGTGTGCAGAAAAAAAAACCTTAAAAAAATGTAGCTCAAAATGTCTGCCTTTCTCCTACTCCACTGCCTTCTTTAATTGGTGATGAGGTGATATACTAGAATCTGAAGTTCACCATTGGAAATAACAGTTCTACACATTCTGGCACTTGATCCGCTGAAGCTGGTGACATATTAGCACCAAGTTTTCCACATCTTTAGAAACATCCATTTTTTCAATGAACTCAAGTCCTTGCTGGAATACCCAAGGGACACAGAGGAGAATGGGTTCTTGTCTGGAAAGTGAAGACTTACAATAACAACCTACATTAATAATTACTGGGGTTCAGTAAGAAGAGAGACATTTGATGATATCCTAAGTGTATGATGAAATAAATGTTTTCATTTTTCAAAAGTGGTTTCTTTTCCAAGTACCTTCAAAGCTGATCAAAGTGAAGAAATGTTAAGCATGAAGTTCATAATCTTAATTTATGCTGTCTGATTTTTTTTTAATTTTAAATTCAATTTATTGTTGTTCAGTTCAGTCCATCTCTTCATAACCCTATTTGGGATTTTCTTGGCAAAAATTCTGGGACTGGTTTGCCATTTGCCTCTCCAGCTAATTTTATAAAGAAGGAAACTAGGCAAAGAGGGTAAAGTACCTTGTCCAGGTACAGCTAATAGGTGTGTGAGGCCAAATTTGAATTCACCACGATTAGTCTTCCTGACTTCAGGCCCAACACTCTACTTCTCCACCTAGCTACCCTCAGAAGTTTGCGTACTTATGCCATTGTATTCTATTCAGCAATGTAATTACTATATATTTTTCCATATTTGTTTATATGTTTCAAGACCACCTCCTTCCCCCAGCAACTGACCATTAGTTATTCCACGAGGAGAGGAACTATTCAATTTAACTCAAAACATTTATTTAGTGTATGTATTGTGTGCAAGGTACTGAAGAAACAAAGATTAAATAAATAACCCTATAGGAGTTTACATTTTTCTGGGTGTGTGAGGATAAGTACAGCATCTGTGCACATTAAAGTAAATACAAATAAATTTGACAGAGATCATTAATAAATAACTAGGAGTATCAGGGTAAGACTTTACAGAGGTGGTGGCTAACCCAAATTCAGAAAAAAGATTCTTGGGATAACATGAACTAATTGAAAAAACAAACAAACAAACAAACTTGAATAATGTGATGACTTCTGAGAGACAGAGATAAAGAAAGAATACCTTCTGGACACAGGGGAACAGCTTGGATAAATACTAATACTTCAATTTGGCCGAAACAGTACATGAAAAAGAAATTACCTAAAGAAAGGAAAACTAAGTTAGAAAAAGACTGAAGGGAATTTTATTTTTTTATTATTTTTTTAAACCCCTAACTTCCATCTTAGAATCAATACTGTGAATGATTCCAAGGCAGAGAAAGTAGTAAGGCCTAGGCAATAGGGGTTAAATGACTTACCCAGGGTCACACAGCTAGGCAATGTTTGAGGCCAGATTTGAATCTAGGGCCTCCTGTCTCAATCCACTGGGTCACCCAGCTGCGCCCTCAAGGGCATTTAAAAAAAAAAAAAAGATGAGTTGTATTTCATCTTTTATTTCTCAGATGTATGTGTGAATTTCAGTCTTCTATGAGTGATTATTCAGTGTTGCTAAAAGAGTTGCTATATAATCATACCTTATAATTTGGTATGGGTTTTTATTTAACCCAACCAATTACTATTTTTGACAATATCAAGACAGTAGTAAGAAGAGTCAAAATACCAGGACTCTAGTCCTGTCACCTGCCACAAACTAGTTGTATGAAACTGGGTAAATAATTTAATCTGTCTGATCCTCAATACACTCATCTGTAAAATGAGGATTCTTCTCCTACTCTGAAATAAGGTATAAAAGCAATTTAAAGAATAAAGTGCTACACAAATGGAAGATATATTATTTGTCATGACTAAAGAAAGGATTTTTTCTCTTTATTCCTCAGTGTTTACAGATACTAACCTTTTTGAGCTTTTAGCCATAGACACTATATTCTATTATCCAAACAATATTGCTATCCATCAAGCTGGGCGAATAAGTTGCTCTGGTAAATAAGATACCCAGTTAATAACTGTTTACCACCAGAATTTAATTTCTCAAAGAATGAACACTATAGTATGTATAGTCAAAGTGTTGAACATGAGTTAATCTATGACAATTCAGTTGGGATTTAAAGATACAGCAGTGCCTCAGAATGATTATGATTGCAAAGATTCATTTTATTCATCAAATGTGGGAAGCAGTACTGGTTAACAGAACTTTTTTAGAATGCCTAACAAAAGAGTAACTATATATAATGCCCAAATTGCTTTTATCTATCAAGGCTGTATCACAAGTCAAAAAAAAGAAAATTTTGAATCCTTGTTTGAAATCTGTTATCTTGCCACTGAAATCAAGATCAAATAGTAATAACTAAGGCAATGATCTCTATCTTTATCTTTTGAATAGTGATTTAGGATTTGCACAAATAATTCTATCATAGAAAATCTCATAAGAATAAAGGAACCCTAACAGTCATCTAGGATGATTCCTCTTTTTAATGGATTAGGAAATGAAGGCCCAAAAGAGTTGCTCAAGGTCATACATAAAGTGGTAGTACTAAGAAAATTAGGATTTGGTCACATAACTCCCAATATCACAGCATTCCTTTTTTTTTTTTTAAACTCTTGCCGTCTGCCTTAGATTCAATAAGTATCAATTCCTAGGCAGAAGAGCAAAAAGAACTAAGCAATGGGAGTTAAGTGACTTGCCCAGGGTAACACAGCTAGAAATTGTTTGAAGTCAAATTTGAAATCAGGACCTCCTGTCTCTAAGCCTGGCTCTCAGTCCATTGAGCCACTTGGCTGCCACCCAATACGGTATTCTTCCCTATGTTCCATGCTGATACATTTGTACCCTAAAATTTGAAGAATATGCACTTATTTATGTCATACACTAAAAAGATTTCTCTACGTTTTAACTTTTATCACTTACTAAAATAAGAAGCAGAGTAGAGTAGAAAGATTCTTTGGCTTCAAGTCAAAAGACCTGGGTTAGAAGTCCTAGCTCTATATTTTATTTACATTTCTATAACTGTAAATATAATCACAATTTCTCTCAGACGCTGTTTGTTCATCTTCCAAATGGAATAACAAATTTTCTACCTTGTAAGATTATAAATACAAGCTCCTCAAGGGAAGAGATGGTTTCATTCTTCTATATGTAACCCCAACCAATGACACAATGCCTGATATATTAGAAACTAAATAAGGGTTTGATTTATTTCTAAAGTAAAATACACTTTTTTTTTGAGTCAGATGGCTCAGTGTATTTAGAGTCAGGCCTAAAGATAGAAGACCTTGGGTAAAAATCAGGTCTCAGACATTTCTTAGATGTGTAAGTCACTTAACCCCCATTATCTAGTCCCATGTTGGCAAAACTATGATCGGGCTACATGCCAGAGGGAGCTGCTCCCCTCCCTCTCTCAAACATGCCTGAGGACATTTGTCACATGACCCACTCTTCTGCCCAGCAGCCTAACAGGAGTATTTCTCCTCCCTCCCCTGTCTGAGGTAAGGCGGGGGCTCACATGCAGTGAGTGTTGCAGTTTGGGCATTCAGTCTCTAAAAGGTCACCATCACTGGTCTAGCCCTTAACACTCTTCTGCCTTGGAACCAATACTAAATATTGATTCTAAGAAAATAAAAGTTTTTAAAAATAATAATTCACGCTTTAAAAAAGTTTTAAATGTTTTGGCCTCAACAACCCATAAGACAGACAGAGCTGAAACTGAACCAATTTCTCCTGATTTCAACTCTAAAATGTTTTACCACACCATATGGCCCACTTTCTGAAATTGAGTCTTCTGAACCTAATTTAATCTTATCTTAATAATTCAGTCATCATTAATTATAAATCATCCAAAATTGGGCTGGACTATGAAAATATTGCATCTTTTCTGAATCCTCTCCTGCTTTTGCTGTCAATAATCACTTGTGATATCTGTGTGCCAAAACTGATCTTCTAAGCCAACCTTTGGATAAAGCAACATCCCAGATGTTATAGTTATGGTGAATTTGCTACACCCCAAGGTAGCCAACCCATTTAATTTTTAGACAACTCTGTTAGGAAGTTTTTCCTGATGTTGAGTAAAAATCTGTCACTTTTGTTCTGCTACATATCATATGAGAACTTAGGTCATCAGAGCTATAATAACACCCTATAAATTTAAATTTTAGACAAAACTCTAAATGAAGGTCTGAGAATCTCTTCTACAAAGTAAAAGCACAAGTTTAAATTTACAGCACCTTCAAAAACTATCTCTATGGCCCAGAGAACTTGTTTGCTCATTCTTAAAGTCTCAAATTTGTACAAGATTGAAATTACTGGAAATCTGGCCACCAGGTAACTGGGAAGCTATTTTAATCTCAAAACACTCAATTCCACTCAATAGCAAAGCTTGGAGACTTGCAGAGGCAAAGGGAAGTTGAGGGATGAGATGGGGATAAGAAAGAGGGAGAAAGATTTGGAGGGATGGAAGATTGTAATGAGAAAAACTTTACTTCTACAAATGAAGGAAACTGTGGTAGCCTCATGTACCACCCCATCAGGAAGAGTTGTTGGCCAATGTCTCCAAAGCTCCAGGGAACAGAAACTAAAAATGGAATAGTTCTTATATTCATATTTTTACCTCCCCACCCCCACCCCAACCAACTCCTTCCCCAAGTAGTACCCTAAAGGTTCTGCATAAAGTCAAAAAGAAAATGTATTAATATCCATGACATTTTGAGTTCTTTGAGGGATGATTTTCAACCTTCTCTGCATCTCCAGCACTCAGTCCAGGGCCTGACACATAAGCAACACTTTAATAAATGCCTGTTGACTCAACATAACTACCTTTCTCCACTAAAGTCTTCAAAATCATAGCTTCATAGAATTGTAGATTTGGGGTGAGAAGGGAGTTCAGAAGTCATCTATCCCAACCCCTACATTTTATAGATGAAGGAAAAAAAAAACAAGAGAAAGCAGCAAAACCAGGATTCAAATGCAATGCTGACTCAAGAGTTCATCCAGGCCAATCCTAAAACAAGACATGAGCTCCATCTTCCATGTTCCTATCAAGTAGGCACCTAACATGCCATTTCATTTTGGATATCTCTATAATTATTATGCTTCTATTATGAATTAAAAAAATTTGAAAAGCAAACAGTTCTCTTATCTGTAAAATGAGGAGGCTAGATTTGATGACCATAAAAATTCATTGCAGATCTATATCCATAATCCTATAAATAATTCCTCACTTCAACTTGACATTGTTTTACATATTTGAAAATTTCTACAACACTCCCCAAAGTCTTCCATTCTTTGAAGTTTCCTTATGCATTTTGTTTGTGTAGTATACAAATGATGATGATTAGTTGAATTTGTTTTTCCCTCCTCCAACCCATTCTCCACTCAGTCACCTTACTTCAGGTCATACTCATCACTTCTTTCCTCAAACCACATTATGGCTCCTTAACATCCTGCCTGCCTTCCCATGAACATGTTCCAACTTATCAATGTCTCCTCTAAAACATGGCTCTCTGAAGTATACACATCAGATATAACTTGATGAAAGCAGCATATATAACAATTACCTGAGCCTGTTCAGACACTAAAATTATATCAAAGCAACTAAAAAACCTGATTTGTTTTGAGCTTATATAATTCACCAAAATACCTAGGTCTTTTTGAAAGGAAGTATTTCTTAGTCATATCTCCTCCATCCTATATCTATATGACATTTCCTCAACCTAGGCATAGGACTTTACATTTCAATGTTACCTTGTGATAACAAGCTTGTGGAAATATTGTTGTATCCTGATTCAGTCATTTGGCTTATTGGTTTTGTCTCCCAAATACATGTCACCCCAAAATTTGGCAAGCATACTAACAATGTCTTTATTGATTGCTTAACATTATTAAAGATAGAATAGGATCAAAAGCAAAACATTTGGCACTCAATTTGACCTCTCTTCAGATCAACAGCACTCTTCTATAAATCACTGTTGTTTAGATCCAGTAAGTTATTCAATTCTGAAAACAAATAACTGCTAATCAGCCCGGTCCACTCACAAATTCATCACAAAATTCTGTCAAATGCTTTTCTAAAACAAAGGAATAACCCCAGATAAAGGGTTTATGACCAAGCAAAAGACAGAGAAGTTCACTAGAAAGCAAAATAGGCAATTATTATTACATAAAATTTAAAAGTTTTTAGGCAAACAAAACCAAAATAGCAGAATTAGAAGAAAAGCAGGCAACTGGAAGGAAAATTTACAGCAAGTTTCTCCAATAAATGTCTCATTTCTCAAATATAGAGAATTGAACAAAATTTATAAAATAGGAGCTATTCCTCAATTGATATCAACAGGCAGTTTTCAGAGGAAGAAATCAAAGCTATCAAAACTCTTAAGAAAAAATGTCCTAAGTCACTACTGACTAGCAAAATAGAAATTAAAACAACCCTGAGGTATGCACATTTCAGATTGGCTAAAATGACAGAAAATAAGCATGACAAAATCTGGAGGGGATGTAAGAAAATAAGTGCATTAATGTTCTAACAGTAAAGTTGTGAAATAGCCCAGCCATTCTGAAGAACAATTTGGAACCACTCACCAAGTGCTACAAACTGTTCACACTCAGATTCAGCAACACCACTACTAAGTCTATGCCCCAAAAAGATCAAAGAAATAGAAAAAGGACCCATAAGTAAAAAAATATGGCAATTCCTTTTTGGATGACAAAGAATTAGAAACTGGAGGGAATCCATCAATTAAAGAATGCCTAAACAATTTATGGCATATGAATGTGATGGACTACTATTGTGCTGTAAAAAATGACTAAAGAGACAGTTTCAGAAAAATCTGGGAATATAATGATGCACTGACTCTAAAGAACTCATGATGTCAAATGTTATATACCTTCAGAGAGATATAAAGAAAATTGGTTGGGGCAGCTGGGTGGCTCAGTGAATTGAGAACTAGGCCTAGAGTCAGGAGGTCCTAGGTTCCAATTTGGTCTCAGACACTTCCTAGCTGTGTGACCCTGGGCAAGTCACTTGACCCCCGCTGCTTAGCCCTTATTGCTCTTCTGCCTTGAAACCAATACACAATATTGACTCCAAGACAGAAGGTAAGGGAGGATAGGGGGAGAGGAGGAAGAGAAGAGAAAGAAGGGGGAGAGAATTGTTGGACTCAAAAAAGTACAAACTTTAAAAATTTTTTCCAAAATATGGCTAAGCAGAAATGTTTTGCATAACTTCATATGTGTGACACATATAATATTTCTTGCTTTCTCAATGAGGGAGGAAATGGAGCAGAGAATGGCAGTGAATTTAGAATTAAAAATAAAAAGTAAATTAAAAATTAAAGAGGAATATTCTATCCATGGTATTTTGATCTGTCAGAGGACAATAACCCTGTCAAAATAAATAAGTATCCAGCACAATTTGTTTTTTATGACTCCATGCTTGTAAATTCCCTAATTTAATAGAAAAGGACTTAAAAATAATAAAAAGAGTTGAGGCAACTAAGCCTCCATGAAAGTGACCTGCCCCAGGTCACAAAGCTATTCAGAGCCAAATCTTGAAATAGATTCTGACTTCCAACCAGCAAGTTTCCATTATAGGTGTCATCATACATTCTCTCACTCAAAAAACTTCAATGTCTCCTTATTGCCTGTAGGTCAAAACACAAACTCCTATTGGCATTTAAAGACCTTCACAAACTGGTTTCAAATTATCTTTTCCACATACATGACACTCCATTTCCTGTCTCCCTGACCTTGCATAAATTGCCCCACCTCTTCTCCCTTTTTCCCTTTACCTCTTGGAATCCCTTCAAAGTTTACCTCAAGTCCTCTACAAGAGGCCCTTCCTGATTCCACAGTTGAAGGCTACTCCTCACCTGTCAACAGTACTTTGTATATATTCATAATTACTCCTGTGTGTTTTATATACATATATATTATCTCCAGCAAAACGTAAGCTCCTTAAGAGCAGGAACTATCATATTTTTGTCTTTGCTAGCATACCTAGAAATTTGTTAAAATGAATAATTCAGTCTCTTTTTATTTATTTGGGAAGTGGGGGAGTTTTCTTTTCCCTCCCCAAATCAGAGTGGCATAAGGAAAATACTGGGTTGTAAAAGTTATGCTCAAAGAATACACCATGGTGCAGATGCTCTCAGACTGAAAAGCTTCATGTATAGGCTGAAAGGCCAATATTTCCATTATCCAAGGATTGATCTAATGATGTTCTCAAGTGTGCCCAAAAGAATGTTTGCTACCATGTAACATTTTCAGCCACAAAAATCATTAAGTAACATAGAGGTTTTGCTCTGGATTAAACAAGAAATTACTCACACTAATGAAATCACGGATCCTTCGGAAAAATATTTTTATTATATTTAACATTGAGCATAGAAAGATTTGTTTATGGACACTTTTGACTTCAGGTTCCCCAATAGCTCATTATAAAGAAGTTGAAACCCAACTCACTTATACTCCTTTGAAAAGATAAAATTCTCTTCTTCCTCTCCCAAAAGAAGTATAAACTTAAGAGAATGGGAACATGTTTTATTTTGGTTTAATATCCTATATACAACAATTCTTTCAAAGCCAGCAGAGGCTCATCAGTACTGCATGAAGGAAGTAGGTTTGAAAAGCAGAAGGCTTCCGATCAATTATTAAGCCAATAGGTATCCTTCTCCACTGACAGTATGCTTTAAGACAAACTTACAACCCACAAAACATTCAAGTGTAGTAAGCAAGATTAAAATGTAATTGGGATTATAGCAGCACTTTCTATGATAGCTGATAATTAAAAACAAAGTAGATGCCCATAAATTGAGGAATGGCTAGCCAAGTTGTGGCATATGAATGTAAAGGAACATTACTGTGCTATAAGAATTGGTATGTGTGATGAATACAAAGAAGTATGCAAAAGTCTATATGAAGCAAGCATAACCAAGAAAATAATAGACACAGTAACTACAACAATGTAAGTGGAAAGAACAATGACACATCAAAAAATCAAAAGTAAATTTAACAAAATTATAAAGATTAAGCAGGACCAGAATGAAGAGATCCGTGAGGACAACCCCAATCCACTTTATCCCACTGTGGAGCTGGAGATCCTCAGCTGTTACACATTGCACATGTTTTTAGATTTTTTTTCAATCACTTCACTCAGTTTACTGATACTATTTATCATATAGTATAGCTCTCTGGAAGGGAGAGAAAAGGAATACTTGAGATAACTATGGTTATGCCAACAGAAAATATCAATAAAAACTTTTATTTTTTAAAACTAACTGAGAAATGTTTAACAAAATAAATAAAAATAGAAAATAGATCATGTTAATTTGTGGTTTTCAAAATCCATTGGCAGTTTGAGGTCTGATATCACTACTCTAAGAGACTCCACTTTAATCTGGAACAAATATCCATTTTCTTGACCTAAGCAAAAAAACTAGGCTCGTAGGGTCTGATACTTTCAGAATTTTAAACTCATGTTTTTCCCTCCCTTAATATACAGGCTGAATCTCTATGCAAGACCCTGGCATGGCTTTTACCTCATTATCTTTTCTCCAAAAAATCCAATCCTTTTCCAAATTTTTCTATTACTATGAAGGTTACGACTGACCATCCTCACAGTCCCCAAGATTCATAACTCCAGTATTATCCTTGCTTCCTCCCTGTCCTCATTCCACATTATATCCAATAAGTTTCCAAACTTTGCCCTATCACCACAATATCCCATCTCAATTATATGCCCCTCTTCCCCACTCACAGAGCCACCAATCTAGTTCAGACCTCATCCCCTTTTCCCTGGACTACTGAAAAAACTTCTAATTGATCTTCTTGCTAGATGTCTCTACTCTCCAAATCATTTTTCTCATAGGTACCAAAGTGATTTTCTTAATGGGTAAACTCTAAGTACATCACCCACACCCACACTAAATAAATCCTTTATTACTATTTAACTCAAAAATAAATTTGTTTGGCAAAACTCTTTGAAGCCCAGCCCTTTCCAATAATTCTTTTCAATATTCTTATCCTTTACTCCTTTCCATATGTACTTTGAAAGTCAGCCATATTGGTCTGCTTGCTTTTCCTCCAACGAGGCCCTTGATCCCATTTAATTTCCTTTGCATCAGCTGCCCTCTATACCTGGAATGCTCTTCTTCCTCACTCTGACCCTTAGAATCCCTGGCTTGCTTCAAGATATAGATCAAGTGCCACTGTCTACCAATCTTTCTGAATCCTTGTCCTCCTAATCCCATCCATTAGGCTTTCCTTTCTAAGGTTACCTTGTATCTACTTTGTATCTTTTATATCTATATACATATATATAGACATATGTATATATACACATTTCCCCCATTAGAATGTAAGCTCCTATGGGGCACAGATTGTTTTTACCTTTTCATTGTCTCCCCAAAATATCTGAGCAGCTAAGTACTTAATTTAAGAAATGCTTATTAATTGAATTATTTGCCAAATCCCCTCTGCCACTATGGGCCACCAAAAGTTCCTTTCTTCTCCCCAACTATCTGCATTGTGGTCACTGAAAAAATCTCTACACAAATCAAGTATAAACTTGTCAAGAAAAATACAATTTTGTGGGCACCCTATTCTCCCTTGACTTCCCTTCTGTGTCCAACCCAACATTCTACCTCCATTAAATCCAGTGACTACAGCAGGTCCAGATAGGGGACTAAGAAGTTGTCAGGAGACTAAAGACAGAAAAGAAGAAAAGAGCTAGAGAAATTCAGATTAATATAGATCCAGATCATCATAAAAGTCCAAATAAAACAGCATACTTGAATGAGTCTGATGAAGGTGGAACCTTAACTTGTCAAACCAAATCTAACACAAAGCGGATTATTCTAATTTAACACAACCTACACAGATCTAGACTAAAAGACCACCTCAACCAACACAAGCTCAACCCTCACTCAAACAAACAGTCCTCTGAGACAAATGGGCTAACCTTAACTCAATCACACTACATAACTCTGACCACACCCATTTACAGACCCTAAACTTGACAATAAATAAGAGATAACTAATTCTCATAACAAATTAAGTAACTCTAAGAGAATAAAAGGCACAGAAAAAAAAAAGACAGCATGGTATAACAGGAAAATGGCTATGAGGTACTGCCAAAAGATCTGGGTTCAAGTCTCATATCTGATACTTAACAGTTCAACCACAAATTCAATATTTATTACTCACCTATATTCAAGATCTGCAGAAGGCAATGGGGCAAGAAAGACAAAACTAAAAAAATTGGCTGTGCCCTCAAGTTTACATTGTACTAGAGAACTGAAATGGACTAATTTATACTGAACTGTATGATTTGAGTCAAGTCACTTAAATACTCTGCCCTTAAGCTATCTCATCTTAAAAAAAAAAAAGGAATAATGATGTTCACACAATCCACCTCAACAGTTGTGAGGGAAAAGCTTTAAAAACTAGAAAATATCTTTTAAAGTATACTTTTCTCAACAAAGAAAAAAGAGAAAGATATGTGGCAGGAAGCAACTAAATTATTCTAAAATTGTCCTGTTTCCTCAAACTTCCCAAAAGGAATTGGAGTAAAAATAAGAAAACATCAAATGAAAACTGAGTTTTCTTGATGATAGGTCACAACCTCTACAATGCTGACCTATCCCCTTAAAAGCTGATACCATGAGTGACTCTCTTTTTCCTCAGGACTCAACTCCTGTGGTAGCTAGTAAGAGATTCATTACCACCAACTATCCACTACATTCCATCAATGAAAGTAATATACTCACTAATTTAAAATATAGAAATGATTGCCAATATTCTCAGTACCAATGCTAATACTGGCAGGAATTGACAAAGGGTAGCAATGAAGGAAAGAATTCTAGGGATCCTGAAGGTTCAGATCTCAATTGTTAGGAGACCAAGCAGAATACACAAATTAGTGGTCTGCACAAGACAGGTACAAACAGTTGCTGGAAGAGACTAAGCTAGGCCAATTAAGACATTTCAAGTTTGAGGAGGCAGCATCCAAATACATAGAAGGAATTCTCTTCATTATCTTCTTTTCCCTCTTGCCACCATTACTTCTTCCAAAATAAAACTTATCATTTCACCTGATTCCCTAATGATAGCTATTAAACATTTCCAAAAGAAATGTTGTTGTTAGCAGCTAGGTGGTAGAACTGGATAGTGCCAAAGTTGCAGTCAGGAAGACCTGAGTTCAAAACCCACCTCAGACAATTACTAGCTGTATGACCCTGGGCAAAGTCAATTAACCCTGCTTGATTCAGTTTCCTTATCTGGAAAATGGGCTGGAGAAAGAAATGGTTAGCCACTCTAGTATTTTTGCCAAGAAAATCCCAAACTGAGTCATAAAGAGTCAGACATGAATAACTGAAAAATACCACCAATAACCAAAAGTAATATTAAAAAGTATTTAGGCAATGAACCCAGATGAACCTGAAAATCAGCCATGAGTGAAAGTGAAAGAACAGGTATAAGGCTTTACTACCAATACCAGATTATCCAAGCCCCTAACTTTCCCAACCCTTTGTAGGTTCAATCCTGGACCTCTTAGCCTATAATCATCTTTATTTTTCTGATTCAGAGAAAAATATTTGAACAGAAATCTTGGTGCCAAACTTTGTGGAAGATCTGAAAAATTCTTCACTAAGGCAATCTAACAAATGCAGTGAAGCACTATGGAGCAATAGGAAAGTGGATCAAAGGGACATGTGCCACTTTGGCTTCAAGGATAGATAGAGTAACTGCAAAGGCAGCAATAAAAATTATCAGGCCTACATATGACTACAAAATTCAGTCACTGTAAAATCAAACATTGCATTAAATTAGTAATTCTCATTGTCTGTGGTCACAGAGTTAAATAACAGTTCTGTCCACCAAAATTCCACCACCTTAAAGTTGACTGAGTCAAGCAACTAATCTTTCCCAGGGATGTATCTTATGGTGTAACTCTACTTCCAGGAAAAAGGGTAGTGACAAACAGGAGCTTACTAAAGACCCAATACCCCAAAGTTCATATCATGAGAAAAGGATGACAAAATAGAAGTCTTTTAATGGTCTGAAAGCAGAAATCAGCAGGGATCACATAAGAGCCTGCAACATCCAGAATGTTCCGAAGTGACAGCCAGATCTCCCAATTTGCTTGCTTAACGAAGAATAGAAACATGTAAGCATGTCCACCATGCGGCTATAATAGTTCCTGTGTTGATGTTACTAGTCCTCAGTCCTGCTGCAGTAGGTAATAACCGAACATTCACCAACATTTATATCACTTACACAAAAAGGCTCAGGTGGTAATGCTGACAATGGGTGGTGTGTGCTGCTGCCTAATAAAAAGGACAGTTACTGAAGACCTTTGTGATAACTTTTAATCTCAAGGACTATACGGAATTCTTTATTCAGAAGAGAACTGGGGGTAATAATCAGACTTCATTCTCTGACGTGCAGAGGAGGGTGAATACCTGTGGATGGAGTAAGGACTGTCACACACTAGGAACCCCCTCCCACAAACTGTGTGTTGACACTGCAACCTTGGCACTTGCACTTGCACAGAGGAACCAGGAGGAGGTTAGAATTACAGGAGAAGAAGTAATAATACTCATCAGACTCAACTGTGATGTGAAGTGGGAGAGGAGAGAAAAGGAAGAGAGGAGAATGTTTAATATCTAGAAAAAATGGGCGGAGGATGGAGAGAGAAGAGATGAGGGGGACCAAAGGAGAAAGAGAGAAGAAAGACAAGTCACAGGGGAAGGAATAGAGAAGGAAAAAGAAGAGAAGGAGAGATGGAGAGGAGAGAGAGGAAGAGATGGAGAGAAGGGAAAGGGAGGGGGGAGGGGGAGGGATGAAGAGAGAGAGGGAGGGGGGAAGGAAGAGGGAGCGAAAGGCCCCAGCGAAGACCCAGGCGGCGAGCTGCCCCTGCCCGCGATTCCCACGCCGCCGCTGGGACTCAGCCCAGACGCCGGACGGTCCCCGCCCCCAACCCCCCGCCCTAGCCAGATAATAACTTACCTGTTTGCTGGCTGAATCGCTCCAGTTCTCCCCTCTGACTGACTCCTCCGGCTCACCGTCTTCCCTTCGGGGAGGAGGCGGGACTTCTTGTCCCGCAGTTGAACGACTTCCGGCGGGAGCTAGACTACCCGATCCGGGAGGGAGGGCCGGACACCCAGGCCAAGAAAGTAAAACCTGGTGCTGAGCCGGCGAAGCCGACGTCACTGAGAGAATACCGGGTTCCACCTTCTTGTCCCAAGCGGCCGGCGGCCCGGAACACTGTCCACGATCAGGTCTTCTAGTTCCCGCCGGAAACCACACAACTTCGGGACCGGAAGTCCCGCCCCTAAGCTAAGGGGAGACGGCGAGTCAAAGGAATCAATCAGAGGGGGAAGCGAGGAGCTAGAGAAAAGCGTGAGGCCGCAAATTAAGGTTTTATCTGGCCGGGGCGCGGGAGCCTCTGAGGGCGAGACCGAGATTGCCCGTTTAGGGCCATCTAAGGAAGATCGCGGGGTCGGGGCCGCTGGGCATCCGGGTCCCGGCCAGGGGCGGTTCCCCTCCCGCTTTTCCACCTTCCTCCCTCCGCCTCGGCTTCCTCCCTTCCCCGTTCTCTGCTCCCTGTATCCAGCTCCAGCCTTGAACACCCCCTTCCCTGCTGCCCCGCTGCCCCTTCAGCGTGACCCCTACGGGCGGCCCGTGGACGGTGCCTGAAAAACAATCAAGTCCATGGTCCGCTTCGCAGGAACGGCCCCGGTCACGGGCCGGCCCCAGCGCGCTCTCTCTCCTCTGGTTCGCTCGCTCGTTCTCTCGGGTGGGCGCGGCGGGCGCTCGCTCTGTGCTCAGTGCTCGGGGCGGGGTGGCGGCCGAGGACGGGTGACCCGGATGTGTTTGTCCGACGCGCCCGTGAGATCGCGGGCCGCTGCTGGTTTCCCTTCCTCCCGGGCCTACTCCTGCCTCTTGAGCTGCCGCTGTCGCCGCCCCCCCATCCCCCCTTCCATATGACGGTTTCTCTGGGTCCAGGTTTGAGCAGAGATTACGTTCTTGGCCCCGATTTGGGTTAACCCCACAGAGCCCCTAGTAGGAAGCTCTCTGGGACTTGGGCCGACCCCGTTGCATCTCACCCGGCGATAAATGGGCCATTGAAGGGACTGCAAGTGTGTTTCTGCATTTAAACTTAACTGTATCACCAGCTGTATTTCTCAATTTTGGTTTTTAAAAGTGCCATGGGTGGTGTTAGAGCGATAGAAGCCCGGAAGTGCCATCCCTGAGGCAACAGGCTTCCCCAACTCCTCTCAACTCGCGATTTAGATTTAATTTTAAATATTTCGTACTTATCCCTTATGTAGCTTGCTTTGTGTACATAATTGTTTGCATACTGGCTTCCCCCAATCGATTGGAATCTCTTTGAGAACAGAGACTTTTGTTTCTTTGTATCTCCATCACTCAGCACAGGGCCTGGTACAAAGTAGAAGCCTAATTATTGAGCTAAATAATATGGAATCCTAGCTTCAGAGCCAGAGCACCTCAGTGGTCTTGATGCTGCTATTTAATGCTTGAGTGACCTTGGGCAAGCAACTTAACTAGGCCTGTTCCTTCACGGGTAAAGTAAGGAAGGAGACCCTCAAGGTCCTTTCTACTTCTAAATTTGAGATCATATGGTTGCCTGCCTCTGGTTAGAAGGTTAATCTAGCCAAATGCACACTAATTTCTAATAACTGGTATTTATATAACATTTAGCAAATACTGTATTTTATATACATTATCTCATTGGAGCTTTAGGACATCATTGTGAAGGACACTACAACTTTTGTTTTAAATGTGAAGAAAATAGGACTCAAGTTATTTGACTTTGCCGTTGTTACATACCTAATTAGTCAAGTAGTTTTGACTCCAAGTTTAACACTGTCCACCAAGCCACATCTGGTGAATAGCTTGTTAATAAAATCTTTTACCTCTGAAACATTTGAAGAAGTCCAGGGTAGGGAATAAGTATTTGTTAAGCATCTATGTCAGATACTGTGCTAAACGCTTTATAAATTATGTCATCTGATATTCAAGACAGCCCTGGGAGGTAGTGTCATTCCCCATTTTATAGTTGAGGAAACTAAGGCAATTAGAAGTTGACTGTTTATGTGATTTGACTGGGGTCACAGACCTAGCAGATGTCTAAAATCTAGATTTGAACTCCTATCTTCTTGACTTCAAATCCCAACACTGTTATCTACTGCATCACCCAACAGCCCCCACTAAAGTATAATGGGGTTGGTTTCATTTCTCATTGATCCAATAAAATGGATTTTTAAGCTCTTCAAATAACTACTCCGTTCTGGATAGGACAAATGTTGGCAGAAATGCAGCATTAAGAAAAGCATTTAATATTTTCACTTGATATCTAAGTCACATTAACTTTTTTGGCCTTCTTTTCTCCTGACAACACTTATATTTGCTTGATGGCTGGATGGAATATCAAACTTCTCCCAGGCCTTTCCTTTATAGAGAACAGAAACTAGACTCCCACTGCCTCATCTGCTGCCCTCCCTGGCTTCAACTCCACAGAATGAGATTACCCTCCCTGGCACTTCTAAGCTCCTCACTATGCTATCCACTCACTTTGCTGTTCACCACCTCTGGGCTTTCTCTCCCCTCTGGTTATGGGGCAGAGTACCAAAATCCTTCCCATGCTTTCCATTATAGTAAATGGATTCAAAGCTCACCCCATTTTGCATCTTCTGCTTTGCCTGGTTTTAGCTACACAAAACAAGATAACACTGATAATCATTCTCCCATTCCCACCTTCTGTTTGCTTTTGTATGTTGTCTCCCTCCTGTCATAAAATTGTAATCTCTAGAACTGAATTTTTTTTTCTTAATTGTATCACTTTTGTTTCAACCAACAAATGGCATATAGATGCTTAATAAGTGTTTATTGAAATAAATTGACCTAGAACTGAGCCACATCTTTCTGGATGCTTCCAAACCTAAGCTATAAAGAAGGAGCAAGACATTGATAATGCTTCATTTCACAAGGTAACAATGTAAAGAAGGTCTAATGGAATATGTTTTTAGAAAAAAAGGAAAGTAGTGAAAAGTTCTCAACTCTTCATCACTTAGATAATTTGGCAATTATATCAGTTCACCTTGTTCTCTATTTTATAACAAATTTATATACCCTACTAAATTAATAGCTTTTCAAGAGCAGAGACTTTGTCATACTACATTTGTATCCTCCCTCTCTGACCTCACTTCTAGGACATAGAACTGCAGTGGGCCTATAGTATTTAGAAAGTCCTTGAAGAATTGATGTTGCCTTTTTACCCATTATAAATAATATATTCCCTTCTCCATTTCCCAACACTGCTCTTCTGGATCTCAGTCTGACCACTTTTCAGCCTCTGTTGATGATTCATCATCTAGCTCATCATTAATTACATCATACCTACTATAGCATACTAATTTCTCTTGGGCCTTGTGTTTTCTCCTAATAATCCCATCAGCTTTCTTAAGTTCAATTACCATCTCTGTGCAGATGCTCTCAGATGTATAAGTTCTCCTGAGCACCAGTCCCACATAAATCAAGTATTTATTAAGTACCTGGTTCTAGGTACTGTTTTAAGCAGTGGGGATACAAATACAATGAGTAAAACAATCCTTTCTTACAAGGTGCTTACATTCTAAGAGGAAGGCAATCGCTATTCGAGTAATCTAGAGTTTCAACCTGGAAATTACTCTTTGTTTTTCACTGTCTCGTCAAAGAAAAAAAATGGAGAAGGTCATTAGAGAATAAGCTTTTAATTTGTTGTACCAAATTGGAAAGGCTTCAAGTGTGGGCCTAATTTGAGAAATAGGATGTAAACAGCTTTTTAAAAAATGAGTAGAGGGGAAATTTATATCCTTGAGTTCATATATTAACAAATTAGGGAGGGCAGAGGTCAATGAATTGGGCATGCAAATTTAAAAACTAGAAAGTGAACAAACTAAAAAACCTCAGATGAAGACTGAATTAGAGATCCTAAAAATCAAAGGAGAAATTAATAAAATTGAAAGTCAAAGAATTATTGATTTAATAAATAAGACTAGAATCTGGTACTTTGAAAAAACAAATAAAATAGACAAAGTACTAGTCAGACTAATTAAAAAAAGGAAAGAAAACCAAATTGACATTATCCAAGATGAAAAGGGAGACCTCACCTCTAATGAGGAGGAAATTAAGACAATCATTAAAAACTATTATGACCAAATTATATGGCAGTCTAGGTGATATGGATGAATAAATTGCCTAGACTAACAGTGGAAGAAATAGATTACCAAAACAACCCCATATCAGAAAAAGAAATTGAACAAGCCATCAAAGAACTCCCTAAGAAAAAATCCCCAGGTACAGATGGATTCACAAATGAATTATATCAAACATTCAAAGAACAACTAATCCCAATATTATGCAAACTATTTGACAATAAGCAAAGAAGGAGTTCTACCAAATTCATTTTATGACACAAATATGGTACTGATCCCAAAGCCAGGCAGGTCAAAACAGAGAAAGAAAACTATAGACCGATCTCCTTAATGAATATAGATGCAAAAATCTTAAATGGGATACTAGCAAAAAAGACTTTAGCAAGTCATCACAAGAGTTTTTCATTATGACCAGGTAGGATTCATACCAGGAATGCAAAGATGGTTCAATATTAGGAAAACCTTCCATATAACTGACCATATTAACAAGCAAACTGACAAAAATCACATGATTATCTCAATAGATGCAGAAAAAGCCTTTGATAAAATACAATACCCATTCCTATTGAAAACACTAGAAAGTATGGGAATAGAAGTGCCTTTCCTAAAAATAATAAATAGCATATATCTAAAACCAGCAAACATCTGCAATGGGGATAAACTAGAAGCCTTCCCAATAAGATCAGGAGTGAAACAAGGATGCCCATTATCACCTCTATTATTTAACATTGTACTAGAAACACTAGCAGTAGCAATTGGAGAAGAAAAAGAAATTGAAGGTATTAAAATTGGCAATGAGGAGACCAAGCTATCACTCTTTGCAGATGATATGATGGTCTACTTAAAGAATCCTAGAGAATCAACCAAAATCCTAGTTGAAATAATCAACTTTGGCAAAGTTTCAGGATACAAAATAAACCCGCATAAGTCAGCATGTCTATATAATCTCCAAGCCATTTCAGCAGCAAGAATTGGAGAAATCCCATTTAAAATCATCCTAGACAATATAAAATACTTAGGAATCTATCTGCCAAGACAAACACAGGAACTATATGAACACAACTACAAAACACTCCACACAATTAAAACTAGATCTAAACAATTGGAAAAACATTGATTGCTCATGGGTAGGACGAGCTAACATAATAAAAATGACAATGCTGCCCAAATTAATTTACTTATTTAGTGCCATACCCATTGAACTACCAAAAAACATTTTTACTGAATTAGAAAAAATCATAACAAAGTTCATTTGGAAGAACAAAAGATCAAGGACATCCAGGGAAATCATGAGGAAAAAAAATGCAAAGGAAGGTGGCCTTGCAGTCCCAGATCTCAAACTATACTATAAAGCAGTGGTTATCAAAACAATTTGCACTGGCTAAGAGACAGAAAGGAGGATCAGTGGAATAGACTTGGGATAAATGACCTCAACAAGACAGTCTATGATAAGCCCAAAGATCCCAGTTTTGGGAACCAAAATCCACCCTTTGATAAAAACTGCTGGGAAAATTGGAAGACAATATGGGAGAGATTAGGTTTGGATCAACATCTCACACCCTACACCAAGATAAACTCAGAATGGGTGAATGACCTGAATATAAAGAAGGAAACTATAAGCAAATTAGGCAAACAGAATAGTATACTTGTCAGATCGTTGGGAAAGGAAAAAGTTTAAAACCAAGCAAGAGCTAGGAAAAAAAAGTTCTTGTACAAACAAAATTAGAAGGGAAACAACAAAATCTTCATTACAAAAACCTCTGACAAAGGTCTAATTACTCAAATTTATAAAGAACTTAACCAATTATACAAAAAATCAAGCCATTCTCCAATTGAAAAATGGGCAAAGGACATGAATAAGCAATTTTCAGTTAAATCAAAACTATTAATAAGCACATGAAAAAGTGTTCTAATTCTCTTATAATCAGAGAAATGCAAATCAAAACAACTCTGAGGTATCACCTCACACCTAGCAGATTGGCTAACATGACGGCAAAGGAAAGTAATGAATGCTAGAGGGGAATGTGACAAAGTCCTGACATTAATGCATTGCTGGTGGAGTTGTGAATTGATCCAACCATTCTGGAGGGCAATTTGGAACTATGCCCAAAGGGCACTAAAAGACTCTGCCTTTTGATCCAGTCATAGCACTGCTGGGTTTGTACCCCAAAAAGATAATAAGGGAAAAGACATGTACAAAAATATTCATACCTGTGTTTTTTGTGGTGGCAAAAAATTGGAAAATGAGGGGATGCCCTTCAATTGGGGAATGGATGAACAAATTGTGGTATCTGTTGGTGATGGAATACTATTGTGCTCAAAGGAATAATAAATGGAGGAATTCCATGGGGACTGGAACAACCTCCAGGAATTGATGCAGAGTGAGAGGAGCAGAACCAGGAAAACATTGTATACAGAAACTGATACACTGTGGTACAATTGAATGTAATGGACTTCTCCATTAGTGGCAATGCAGTGATCCTGAACAACTTGGAGGAATCTATGAGAAAAAAACATTATCCACATTCAGAGGAAACACTGTGGGAGTAAAAACACAGAAGAAAAACAACTGCTTGATTACATGGGTCAAGGGGATATGGATGGGGATGTAGACTAAATGAACAACCTAGTGCAAAACCAACAACATGGAAATGGGTTCTGATCAAGGACACAAGGAATACCTAATGAAATTGGGCCTCGGCTTTGGGAAGGGTGGGTGGAGGGGAGGAAGGGAAATAATGTGATTATTATAACCAAGGAATAGTGTTCTAAATTGACTAAATAAACTAATTCAAATGGGGGAGGGGGGGAATGAGTAGAAATATAGATCAAGAATAGTTTTTTGCCACTTAGCTCCCCACAGTTGGTTGGTTGGTAGTGTGGCAGTTAAAAGAGTTGGGGTCATAAACTGTAAGAGTTAAAATGGTTGATGTTGTAAACTGTAGTGAGTTAAAATAGTGGAAGATATAAATTGTGATAGATATAAGAGTGGGTGAGTAATTTTGACCGCAGAAAATATATTTCACTACAGTGGCTTGGGTTTAAAATCAAATATAAGGTGGTCGCCAGGGAATATATTCCCAATTATGAATATGCCCAAGTCAACTGGGTTTTATAGAGAATTTTAATTAATAATAAATACAATGAGGAATCAAAGAAAGAGAGAGAGAGAGAAAAAGGTATAAGTATGAAGGGCCTTAAGCCAACATGGCCTAGACCTAAGAGAGAGAATCAGTCAGTTTTTTATCACTCACCACAAGATTTGTCTTAAGCAAGGGTGTCTGGGGAACAGAGTCTCCCCAGAGGGAGTTCCAGCCAGAGTCAGCCTCCCAAAGGGCTTCTTCTCAAGAGATCTTCAAAGGGCCTCCTCCAAAAGGATCTATCTCCAAGGATCCAAGGATCTCCAACGATCTAAGGATCTCCAAGCCTCCTTGCTCAAGAGATTCCTTTTCTTATATAGGGGTTTTTCTCCTATGTCACCTCCCCTAAGTTCTTCCATCTACCAATCACCGTAGATGTTTTCTAAAAGACAGCCCATCTGAATTCCAGCTAAGTCGACTAATCCCCTCAGTAAGTCTGAACCAGAGAAAACACAGCTGAGTCGACTAATCCCATCAAGAGAAAACCTGCCTGACCTTTATAGGTACCTAGCATCCCATTGTATCAATTCTAAAAACAGGCATGGCTCAAAGAACTCCTTGCCTTATTATAAGCATGGGTCCAAGTACTTTCATTGTTTAGCAAGGAGTTTTCTCCCCTAAAGCAGTCTTAAGTACAGGTGGAGTAGAGGTCCTCCCATTTCTGATCCTGGCGAGTTCTCACATCAAAATGGGGAATGTTTCCAGTAGGGAATTTGTTCCAATGGAGGATTCCTCAATGGAGAAATGTTTAACATTCACAAGTCTGAGAAATTTCAAGATTTACAGTAGGTAGGTGAGTGGTAGAAAATTTGTTGTTTTCCTTATACCAACCACTATGCCTCAGTCCTGGGGATACAAATAGAAGCAGCAAGATAACCTCGATATACCACCTTTTAGTACTGACAATCATAATCAAATAAACTTCCAATGTGACAATCTACTCCACTTGAATCCACTTACCATCTTTTACTTTTTTAAGCCAAAATGTCCCTCCTTTGCCCTCCTAAGTGTGGTTTCCATCACTGGCATATATAAACTTCTTGTGGGCCAACACAAAGTTATTCCTTCCACAAAATAGCTTTTCAAATATATCTGAAGTTGTTATACATCCTTTTAGTTCATTTTTCCTTTTCAGGCTAAATCTGCCTAGTTTCTTTAGCTGATCTTGTGACTGGATTCAAGGACCTTAATTATCTTTATTGCCCTGTCTTGAACAATTCTTTATTAATATTATTCCCAAACGAGGTCCAAGAACTGATCACAACATTCCAGATCTGGCCTAACCTGGGCAGAGTTCAAAACAATTACAGTGGTACTTTCCAGAAGACAGGTTGAGTGTTAAGTTATTTTTTTCCCCATAAAGAATAATATAAATTTAATCAATCCATTCCAGACATCCAGAAAACCCAGAATTTATAAGGCATTATTTGCATTAATGTAGTTGTAGTTTACTAAGTAAATAATAATACATAGACATAAGTGAAAAACAATAATTACATTAAATAAAATAATTTTAACTTAATTTTACCTGTATTGAGTATTAAGGCCTATGCGGATGGTAGGGAGAAGAAATGCTATTATCTGGGAGAGGAGACTTCTTCTATGCTATCTAAGGGCAACTGCCCTTCTGGAATTCTTTCTCTTTTCTGACACATCACCACTGAACCCTGCTTGAGATTCACCAGGTGTAAGCTTCACAAGGAATCTATCCAATGCTGTTTGTTTTTGTCTCCATTTAAAAATTGTTGTAAAGTGAGAAGTCTGGTCATTTGACAAATTTACAATTCTGCTTGTTAAAGCTTTATCAGAGTGATATTTTTCAAATAAGTTTTGCACTTCCACACATTTTACACATATTTCCTTTATTAATGAAGTGGGGACATCCTCCTTTGCCTCACCTGAAGAAAGCTCCCCAACCATTGCTGCTTGTGAGTGGATTCAAAGCTCCCTTTGAAGTTCCTGCAGTTCCTCAGGATTAAGTTCTTTGTGATCCTACACCAACAAGTTCTAGCAAGGGCATCAAATGCCAAGCAAACTTGGAATACCTTGACAATTTTTCCTCATCAAAGTGTTCCAAGTCCCAAATTCATTGAGTTCTGAAACTCCAAGTACCAAGTTTTGACTATTACCTCCTCATTTTTTAGAAAACTTTTGTACCTCAATGAAGCCCATGATCACATTAGCTTTTGTGACTGCCACATCATTTTCCTGATTCATAGTGAATATGCAGTGAATGAATAAACAATAAGTGCTTAAGATGTGCCAGGCACTGTGCTAAATACTGAGAATACAAAGAAAGGCAAAAACATTCTTCTAATGGATCAGACATGTAAATAGCTAGGTACATACACAATATATTCAAGGAAGATGGAAAGTAATCTGAGAGATAAAGGCAATAGTGTAAGGAGTGAAGGAATGACAAGAAAACATCACTCAGAAGGGGAGGATTAAGCTGAGTTTTTCAGGAAGCCAGGGTCATATGGATATTTAGGAAAGTCTAATATCTCTGGTATGAAGGCTTGATAAACCCTTTTCAGAGCTGCTTTCCTTCTATGGTGTCCATCCATCATCCAGCTCTCAACCCATGGCTCCAAAAAGGTGTGGCATATACAAGTCTCAAACCCATCAGTCAGCTAGAGGACTTTTTACCCTAGACATGAAGATTTACCCCAGCAGACAGAGTTGATGAGAATAATTTGTTCCAGTGCCTATAAAGTTTGATGGAGCAGGCACTATGGAGCACTTTTGAGTTTAATTAGACATAGAAGAAGCCAAAGTTATTCACTGTATCCTAAAGCCATCACCATTCCTGACTTCTTGCCACTGGTCTTCCATGTCCAGAAAAAGAGAATGAGGCTGATAACTGTGCAACATTTCCTCACTTAAATCTAATTTATGCAAGAATCAAAAGACATCACCAGTGATATCATTTTGGTATTCTTCAAGCACAAAGGACAACAACCAACTAATAATGAAGGCAGGGAAATCAAGATGCAAAGATTGGGGGGCATAGCCAGTGCAAAGGCAGAAAGATGGTAAGTGAAGTGTTGTGTTCTAGGAACTGCATTTGACCAGTATCTTAGAATGTATGGAGTGGAGTAAAGTGCCAGAAGACTCAAAAAAAAAATGTAGGAAGAAGCCAAATTGTGATAAATGTTAATAAATACTAGAAAACTTTATATGTGATCCTATAAAGAAATAGGGTACCACTGATGGAAGATGAATCAGTGATTGATAAGGTAAATAGAGGTTGGTTGGCAGATGAGTAGAGGATTAATTGCAGTGGAAGAGACAAGACAGGAAAATCAATATTCCACCTGAGAGGAGTTCAAGACCTGAAGCAAAGTGATGGCTGTGTGAATATACAGGGATTTGTGTAAGACATGTGAAGGTAGAAATAAAGAAACTTGGAAATTGATTAAATATGTAAGGTAAGTAATAGTAGAGTCTAGGGTTCCAACAAGATTGTGAGTCTGAGCAGATGGGCAGATAAAGTTCCAAAGAGGAAGGGTTTGGAAGAAATAATGACTTCTGTTTGGGACTTGTTAAGTTTGAGATGCCTATGGGACATTTAGAGAGAGTAGATTTAGGAATCATCTTCATAGAAATTATCATTGAACCATGGGAGCTGATATCACCAAGGGAGATAGTATCAAGAGAAAAGAGGGTCAAGGACAGAGTTTTAGGAGGCTCTCACAACTAGTGAATGTGATAGGGGTGAAAGACCAGCAAAGGAGAGGCTGGAAAGAGAAGAGAAGTACCAGTAGACAACAAAAACCCAAGGAAAGGGTATCCAAGAGCAGATCAATTGCTGTGAATAGGTTACTGTCAGGAGCAATGTCACATGCTGTAAGTAAGTTTAAAAACATGGGAATTGAGAAATGGCCACTAGATTTATCAATTGAGATACTTCATAATTTTATGGAAAGGAATAACCAAATAATTTACTAGTATATGAATGTAATGGAATATTACAATGCTGAAAGAAAAACTAATGTGAATACAGAGAAGCATAGAAATACTTAAATGAACTACTGCAAAATGAAGTAAGCAGAGCTAGGAAAACAATAATTATACAATAGTGTAAATGGAAAAACAGCTGCCATAAAACAACTGAAAATGCATGTTGCAAGATTATAAAGAAAATATTAGTCCCAAAGAAGGGATACAAAAAGATACCTTTCCTCACATCTTTGTTTGGCAGGGTAGGGAAGGGAATGGGACTTAGTATGGAACATTATAATGCCAGATTTTTTGATATATTGATTTTTTCCATTTTTTCAAAATTTTTTCTGAATTTTTTCTAAATTATTATAAAGTATGACTTTTTAGGAGAATGGAGGATAAGAGATATTAGGGAAAATATATTGTTTAGTTTTTTCAGTTGTGTCTGACTTCCTGATCACATTTCTGTTTTTTCTTGGCAAAAATACTATATGGTTTTCCATTTCTTTCCCTGGTTCATTTTACAGATAAACTGAGGCAAACTGGGTTTAGTGACTTGCCCAGGGTCAAAGAGTGTATAAGCAAATGACGCCAGATTTGAACTCATGAAGATAAGACTTCTTGACTTTAGGCCTGACACTCTACCCATTGTACCTTCTAGCTGCCCAAGGGGAAAAATAAGTAATGTAAAATTTTTTTTCTATAAAAATATTTTTAAAACATTAAAGAGGGCTGTTTCAGTTGAATGATGAAGGCAAAGGCCAATTTACAAATTTAAAAGAAAGTAAGAGGAAAATAAGTGAAGACACTACATATAGATAGCTTTCTTCGGGAAAAGAAATAGAATCAGCTGAGGATTTTTTTTTAATGATAGGATAAGCACATCCTTGTGTGTAGGTAGCAGGGTTAGAACCTAGTGAGGTAGGGAGAGATTTAAGATAAGGAGAGGATAACTAGGGTAGTTTGTTGGAAGATGGCCTAGACAAGGAGAAAGGCCACTCCTTTATCTAAGACTAGAATGAAAAAGACAGAGGATGTCTGAATGAGGTAAGAAATGGGATGCAAAGCAATTTTTTGAGAGAGATGGGGAAGCAAGGATGAAGTGTGAATTGAAAGATCCTAGCTTGAAAGAGTAGAGGATAAAGGATACTTTTGGAGGACTGAGGAGAAATGAGATTTAAAAATAACACTAGACAGTAGAATATCAAATTGATCAGGGAGAAACAAAATGATTGCCTTGCTGCTGTGAGGGCTCAATTAAGATTAGATAAATTTTTAGTGGTCCCAGTCAAAACTCTTTTATGACTTTTTCCAGCTCTGTTTAAACAGATGGTAGGTATAATCCACAGTTATGGTAAAGCATGACTGGTGATAGGACAAGATGGGAAGGGATTGGAAACTAGAAGATAATAAAGAATTCAGTTGGTTTACCAAGGTGTTAAGGTTGGGGGAAAATAAGAGTATATCAAGTGACAGGTTTTCTCTGGGCTTGGGATAGAAAAGATGGGTGGAGAGAATCTAAGTTACCATGATAATGAAAAACAGGGTAAGAGGAAAGAATATCATCAGGGTGAGAAAGGAATAAACATTTATTAAATGTCTGCTATGTGCCAGGCTCTATACTAACCTTATAAATATCACACTTAATCATTAGGAGAGAGCCATGTCTAAGTGAAGAATAGAAAATGGAATGGATGAAAAAGAAAAAGTTTAAAGGAAGTTTGTTCATTAAGAAGTATGTATTCAAGACTGCACAGTGCAAGATGTGGGGAGAAGGAGGGAGATCTAGAGAAACATTAAGTGGGTAGGTTTGAGATTGATAGGTGAAAGTGATCATGATGTAGAAGACAGCTTGTAAATCAGAAACTAGGGATTCAGAATTATTGTTGGGCCGAGTAAGAAGTAGGAGTATGCTAACAATTAAAGAGCAAGTATTGGCAAATTAGCAGCATTAGAAAAGATGTCCATTGAGGGGAACACAAGACAAGATTTTTGGAGAGCCTGACTTGAGAGCTAACCTAACAGGTATTAGTTGCAAGTTCTTGCCCCAATGATGGGAGGCTCAAACTCCTTTCAATCCGGAAGAAAAGAATTTTATTTGAAGAGGTTTTTAAGATAATATAATATCCTGCTAGCTATGGAATAGCCCAAGAGCTAGCTGGATAGCCTTGGAACTGTTGAGTAGGCCAAGGGGTGACAGTGTATCCCTTGAGCTGATGGAATAGCAGCTTTCCAGGTGTGAAGTAACCTCCCAACCCCAGTAGCAACACCCCAAACCCCCTTCCAGAGTTTGCATATTTATTGAGGATCTGGAGGCTTATTGTCTCCCATTCCAGGAAAATCTCTACTTTCTCCCAGAATAGCCAGCTTCTGGACAGTGTGTTACAGGTGTGGTTTTGGGTCTGATATGTGAACTTAGGGACACCAGAAAGAGAATAATAAACATGCTCAGGTTTGGGAAGGTTCCCCTAGACTGCTAGAGCCCTTAATGTGCATGTCCTATGTTCCCCCATTGTCCCACTTGCCATCATATGTCAATGTGGGAGAGGTCTTACTACCCTTCTGGAATGCCTTCATCAAAGATGGGAACATAGTGAGAACATAGTTCAGCAAACGACCATGTTAGATGATTAATAAGGCATAACAGTTCAGCACTGAAGTAAATGCAGAACAATATGAGCAATTAATAATACAGAGCAGGCACAGAACAATAACAATACAGGTTCAGGACTGGTAATTAACAATACAGAACGGTTCACTGATTAACAATACAGATTCTGCAATTTATGCTTGACTAATGCTGACACTACAGATTTTGCTGTTTATACTTAACTATATTGGTGAGAACTATAAGATTTCAGAACATGACGGTCCTGTTTCTATTACTGCCCCTCAGTGCCCACTCTCCTTCTCTATCAGTATTAGTATGCCCAAATTAGACCCCTGGAGGCCCTACTCAATGAAGAAAGGAGCAGATAGAAGTAGGGAATGGAGCCTCATGGGTAAGAGGGAGGTAGAAGGTCCTCCTCTGCCAGAGGAGCAGGAGGTGGAAAAAGCCTTGCCCCCAGAGGGCAACTGACAGGACTCCCTGTGTATAAAGTCTCTTGGCAATCATATGGGATGGGTCAGAGAGGAGCTGCTTGTCTCTTCATCTTCAACTGGCCTGGCACTGGAGATGGCCCTTGGTCTAGCACTTAGAGATGACTCTAGGATGCAAAGCAGCTTGGTCAGAGGGAATAAAATCCCCAGATCTTTTTCAAATAGCTGACAATCTATCCAATAAGTACTAAAGTTTATCTGGCAAAAGCACAAGATTACTCCTATCAGAAGACTCGAGTTCTAACCTTCCATCTGCCACTTGTTATCTAAATTTAGGCAAATTAGTTTCCTTTTCTTCAAAAATGGGAAAAATAATACCTGCCCTAACTTATGAGTATTTCAAAATAAGATATGTGAAAGTATAAAGTACTAACCTATGTAAACCTTAAAATTTCTTAGACTTATAAATGTTGGAAATTTCACCATTGGGAAATTTCATACTTGAAAAATTTCCTATTGAGAGTGGGAACTCTATTGGAATGTGAACCCCATTGGCATGGGAGGTTCCTCCTCCTCCCTTCTTAAGATTACTTTAGGACAGAAACCTTTTGCTGAACAATGGAAAGGGCTTTGACCTATGCTTAAGCATAGAACAGGAATTTCTTTGAGTCATGATTGATTTTAGAATTGATACAATGGAGATACTTGGAATGACAGAACCAGGTCTTGGAAATTGCAATCTCCACCCTACTCAGTCCTAACAGGATTTTGGAAGGGCTGCAGCATAGATCAAAATTTAATTATTCCAATCTCTACCCTACTCAGGGTAACAGGATTTAGGAAGGGCTGTAGCAAAAGATCAAGATTTAATTATTTGAGAATATGACCTTCAACAGACATGTGCAAAGCCACAGACCTCTGGGCGGTCCTGGGTAAAGCTAGAGCCACCATTGGCACAGGGAAAATGATGGACAGTGATTGGTAGATGTGAGAACTGAGGGGAGGGAACTTGGATAGTTTCCTTAAAGATAGAGGGGTCTGAGGACTGAGGGGTTGGTTGGAGTTTTTTTTGGCTCTGAGAGGTTTGCTGCTCTGAAGGAAGCTGGAGGTGGAGGCCGCTGAGACTGTTTCTCCATTTTGGTCACGTGAGTGATAGGGACTGATCTCTTTTCTTTGCCTCAGCTATCTAAGGGCTTGGGCCTTTTGGCCCAGCCTAAACAGAAGGGGTATTTAAGCCCTATTCCCTTCTCTCCCCTTTCTCTCTCCCTCTCTCTCTATATCTCTAATTCCTTTCTTCCTCCTGTTTGTAATTAAACTCTATAAAAGGTTGATGGCTGACTTGAGTTTTCATTTAGGAATTACAAAGCTGAATTCCTTGGCGACCTTAAATTAATATATATCAGTCTTTTAAAGTGATTTCCTTGTCACACCTATAAGGCATTATTGTCTTGAGAGTGAAATATTGATAATTTGTTTGAAACAAAAGGTTTGGACCAGTGCTGAACCCAGTTTAAGATGGTGACAGATGGTAGGCCCAGATGGTAGGCCTCACCTGCAGTATGATGGTTTGAGATGCAATCTGACTGCTTCTTGGTAATATAAAACAGTAAATTGGTTTATTTCCCTTTCTTAAACTCGGGAAGGAATGGAGGAACAGGGGATTGGTGACTCCAACTCTTTTCCCTCTAACTCTCCTCCCAGAATTTATGGACCCCTCACAGAATCCTCTTCTTGATCTTGATGCTGCCTCAATTGCACTCTGTTTATCTAGCTTCCTGGTCTACTGGTCCTCAAATTCAATATTTGAAAAGTTATAGTTCATCAGTAGCAGATAGGGCGGAAGTAACTGAGGAATTCACCCTCTTGGGGCCTGAGCCAAAATGGCTGCAGCCTCACTCTCACAGACAGGTCTCTTTGGGCTCTGGTAGGGTTCTTCTTAGCTGGTACAAATCCCTTATGGCACTGGATCTCAGGAACTAAACTTGATTACTGTAGTGAAAACAAGGTGGATAGGATATTTCAATGACTCAATGGCTGAATCACAGAAAACAGGAACCAATGGATTCCCAAGAAAGTCAGGTAACCTTCTTCTTTTTGGTCAGACCAACAGCAGGAAGTGATCTTTTCAAAACCTCAAAGAGACAGGAATACCCCCCCCCCCCTCAACTGTTTCTGTGAGTTCCCTTTTATATATTCCTCACACTCTGGAATCTTTCTTTAGTTCCATGCATGCACCAGCCCTTCTTCTGCAAAGTCATATACCAGACTTTTGCAAAAGCTCCTACCTGTCTTTTCTCCTGCTTACAATAGAAATATTTACCCAAGTTGATTATAATGTTTGGGTAAAATATCAGTGCAAGAATAATATAATCTGTATCTCCTGTCCTAAAGATTCTCCCAAGAAGATCATATCTCCTCATAACTTGAACCTCCTAGCAACTAAAACAGCATAATTAAGAGAATTGTGGAAGAGGCATGCATGCAAAGGACAGAAGCTGAAAATGGATCAGCTGTCAATCAAATGAAGATTCCGTTTGGAATGTGACTGGGAAACAGTTGGAGGCAAGAGCCAACTGCTTTACTGGATTTGAGGTCTTTGGGCTTTCTGGCTGACTGAAGGAAGAAGCTGGGTTTTATCTCTGGGACTTGGGATAATCAAGCTGGAGGTGGCCTGGCTGATTTGAACAGAAGAAGAAGGACAATAGTCCATATCTCTCTCTCTGACTGGCTCTGTTTCATGCTAGTAACTGAATTGCCATTTCTCTCAATATCCTCAAACCTAACACTCATTTTAGATAATAGGAATATCTCATGGCCCTTCTTACCCCCATCCTCCACCCTGTGATAATGAAATCACCTTAAAAGACTGATATAGATTTATTTAAAGTCGCCAAGGAATTCAGCTATGTAATTCCTAAATGAAACACTCAAGTCAGCTGCCAATTTTTATAGTGTTTTAATTAGAAACAGGAGGAAGAAATTATTAGAGGGAGAGAGAGAAGGAAAGGGGAGAGAAGGAAATAGGGCTTAAATACCCACTCTGCTTAGGCTGAGCCAAAGCAGGCCCAAGGCCCTGGATAGCCAAGGCAAAGAAAGAGATCAGTCCCTATCACTCACGTGATCAAAATGGAGAAACAGTCTGTGGGCTCCTCCAACTCCAAGCACCAGGCTCCAACAACCTCTCTCCCTCCTCACAGGAAGTCACAAGAACTCTTGAGCTGTCCTCTACCTCACTTCCTCTCTCTCACATGTGCCAATGGTAGCCAAGGACCACCCAAGAGGTCTGTCCTTTTTTCACATGTCTGTTGAAGGCCATATTCTCAAATAATTAAATCTTGAGTTTTGCTGCAGCCCTTCCTAATCTTGTTACCCTGAGTAGGGTGGAGATTGTAGTTTCCAAGACCTGATTCTGTTATTCCAAGTATCTCTATTGTTATTGATCAGGAAATAGCTAAATCCCATCTTCTAAAGAATGGTCTGAATAGGGTTGAGTAGTTTTTGAAATTCACAATCTGCCCCCTGAGGCCCGAGGAAGACTAATCTCTCCAATGGGTCTTGTAAACATACCAGGTATGAAATTACAATAGTTAGAGATAAGGGAAAAATAGGAGAGATAGAGATATAGAGAGAGAGAGACAACAAAACCAATGTTTTGCTGGGCACATTGACAAAAGCTAATTAGGGGGCAGTCCCCTTTGGCAGAAGAGTGTACATTCTAAATAAATTCAATCAACCTTCAGTTCAAGCAACCACACCCCAAGGTTCATTCTTGATCTTGATGTAATGTAGGTTTTCTGGCATCTTTTTGCAACAGTTCATTCTCTGGATTTAGGAGTTAGCAAGCTTCTTCCTTGAAGATGTTTCTCAAGCAAAAAAACTTTTCAAAATCTTGGAATTTTATTAAAATACAATCCCCCCTGAAGTGGGTGTTAAAAAAATCCAGTTCAGCTCAGGATGCATTGTTGAGTTATGGGCATGTATGAGTCAGTTATTAAAAGAATTAAAAAACAATAAAAACAAAACAAAAAAACACAAAAATATATAAAGGGAAAAAATATGGAATAAAGTTAAACTTTTGGGAGAAAGGGAAGAAAAAAAATTCAAAATCAGAATCAAAATACCAAAATCTATATATAAAATGTTGAGTAAACAAGAATAACTTCATAATGGGCCCTTTTAAAGGTCCAATTTAAAGTAATTTCTATCCCACAAGTCTGTAGGACAGAATACAGTAATATTTCACTTACCCATTTGCAGTCAAGACTACAGGAAGTTGCCATATTACAAGAAGGAAAGGAACTAGAATTCCATTTTGATAGGGAAGAGTCATTCCCTGGTCTGACTTTTTTCATTCTCAAGGATATAGGGAGCCAGCATGATAGTCAAATTTTTGTACTTGTATAAAGAAAGTAGATACAAGGAAGTCATACAACTTAACGTATGTCAAGCATCGCAACCTCAAGTCCACGTTAGTATTTCCTGTGTGCTCTTTTGGCACTATTCAGGTTAAGTCTGTGCTCCTTGTTTTTATCCCATTTCCTGGAAACAGACACAAACATTAATCATAGTCCCATAACATTTTATCAATAAATGGCAGGTTCCCACAGTCTAAAGCTGTTTGGGTATGTTTTAATAATATAGCAAGTATGTATATTTAAACTTATATTACTACAGATAGAGAGAAAAAAATTTAATTATATGTACCTTTTGTACAAGAAATGAGGAATGGGGAAAAGATTCAAATATTCAAAAGAAAAACAATAATTAAAAAAATAAGGGAAAGAGAAGAAAAAATCAGGAATTCAATGTGTTTTTGAAAAACAGCATCTACTTGTCAATTGATTATTATCTTCAATGCATGTGATAGGATACAGTCAATCAGTCTCAGCAGAAGATGCTCTCTTTACATGTGAGCAATGAATCCAAGAGTCTTTCTCTCCAACATTTATAGATGTTGGAGTAGTTAACAATATTTGGAATGGTCCTTCCCACAAAGGCTGAGTTGCTCCAGTACACTGGAAATTCTTAATATACACCTTGTCTCCTGGGTTCAGGTCGTGAAGTGAAAAGTCTAGTGGTTCGGCTTGAACTGCAGCTCCAGATTCATGAAGTTCACGCAGTTTATGCTGTAATTCCTGTATATAGGAAGCAATAGTAGTATCTCCCCCTAATAGCGACGTATAAGCCGGGGAGAAAGGCTTAGCCTGTATAGGCGGATGTCCAAAAAGCATCTCAAATGATGAAATATGTAAGTCTCCTCTAGGCCTGCTTCTAAGATAAAATAGGGCCAGAGGGAGAATTTCAGACCATTTTAAATGGGTCTCAGTGCATAATTTGCCAATCATAGTTTTAAGTTCTTTATTCATCCTTTCAACTTGGCCTGAGCTCTGGGGATGATATGGAACATGGAATTTGGGAGTTATCCCCAAGAAAGAATATATTTGGTTTAAGACAGAATCAGTAAGATGACTTCCTCTATTGGAATCAATACGTGCTGGCAGGCCAAAACGAGGAATAATTTCTTTTAAAAGCACCTTAGCAACAAAAGCTGCTGTGGCTCGGGTCACAGGAAATGCTTCCGGCCATCTGGTCAGTTGATCTACTCTGACTAGACAAAATTTATAATGTCCAGCCTTTGGCATTGTTATGAAATCTATCTGTAGGTGCTCAAAAGGTGTGTAAGCCAGAGGACACCCTCCGAAAGCTTTGCCATGAAAGGCATGTTGGTTATATACCTGGCAGGTAGAGCAGGCTGAACACACTTTAGAGGCTATGGTAGTTATACTGGGGGCTATCCATACTTTCTTAACAGAGTCCACAATGCCCTGGGTACCAAAGTGACCATTTTTATGAACAGATTGGCAAATTTGGTGATAGAAACTTCTAGGGAACAGGGGTTTCCCTTCAAATGATACCCATACTCCATTAATCTGTTTTGCTTTAAATTTTTGTTTCCATTTTTCCACTTCCTTTTCATTACGGGAAAGTGATAAATTTAAATCATCAGTAGTTGTTAATGTTAAAATTAATCTAGGTCCTTCTATGGCTGCTAGCTTTGCAGCGACATCTGCTTGGTCATTTCCCCTAGAGACAGGGTCAGAGCCACCTGTATGGGTAGAGCAATGAACTACAGCTAGGGATTCAGGCAGTTTGAGAGCAGAAAGAACTTCATTAATAATTTCTGCATTATCTATGGATTTTCCAGCTGAGGTTAAAAATCCTCTCTGGAGCCATAGCATCCCAACTGAGTGACAAATGCCAAAAGCATATCTAGAATCCGTATAAATTGTTGCCTTTTTACCCTTGGCAATTATACAGGCATGTTTCAGAGCTATGAGTTCTGCCCCTTGAGCGCTAATATTAGAGGGCAATGAAGCTGACTACTCAGTGGCAAATTCTGTGACTACAGCAGCTCCAGTGTACTGTATGCCATCTCTCATAAAAGAAGAACCATCAGTAAATAAGACCAGATCTGAGTTGTTTAAGGGAGTGTCCAGGAGATCATCTCGAGGTTTTTCTGCCATGGACACTAGTGTTTCACAACTACTTAATGGTTCTCCTGAAGTTGGTAAATATGGAAGCAAGGTGGCAGGGCCTTTTTTCACATGTCTGTTGAAGGCCATATTCTCAAATAATTAAATCTTGAGTTTTGCTGCAGCCCTTCCTAATCTTGTTACCCTGAGTAGGGTGGAGATTGTAGTTTCCAAGACCTGATTCTGTTATTCCAAGTATCTCTATTGTTATTGATCAGGAAATAGCTAAATCCCATCTTCTAAAGAATGGTCTGAATAGGGTTGAGTAGTTTTTGAAATTCACAACCCTTGTCCTGTCTTCCCCAAATAAACCCCTTGTTTGACAAAGAAGATTAAGAACTATTTCATTGAAACCTCACAGCTCACACTGAGTGACTTGAGGGAGACTGCAGAAGGGGGAAAGGGAGGCTGAAAGGCTTCTGAAGAGGGAGGAAAACGGGAGGTGTAGAGGAAGGAGGGTAGGCAAAAGAAAGATAAATACCTAATCCATTAGTTATCATTTATCAATCAAATATACCCTCAAAATATCATCTTTTACAGAATACTAACCTGGAAGTATTCCAAAACATATAGGTGTATAACTTAACACTTGTGATCATGGATGATTTTTTTTTTAATTTATTTATTTAGAATCTTTTTCTATGGTTACATTTTTCATGATTTTTCCCTCTCCTCTTCCCTCTACTTTCCTGGAGTTCTACTGGGTTATACATGTATAATTGTTCAAAACCTATCTCTAAGTTATTCATATTTGCAGTAGAGTGATCCTTAAACATCAAAATATCAATTATATTCCTATCAAACTTCATTATCGATCATATATTTTTCTTCTGCGTTTCTGTTCTGCGATTCTTTTAATTTTATCCTGATCTCCTTGGGAAATAGGCCCAGCAGTAGTATTGCTGGTCATAATCCCAGATTGCTCCCCAAAATGACTGAATTAGTTCACAGTTCCATCAACAGTGCATTAATGTCCCCACTTTCCCACATCACCTTCAACATTTGTCAGTTTGCCCTTTTGTCATTTTAGCCAATCTAATGTATACCTGTGTTGTTTTGGTTTGCATTTCCCTTATCAGTAGTGATTTAGAGCATTTTTTCATATACCTATACATGTTCTTGATTTCTTCATCCAAAAGCTGTCTGCTCATATCTTTTGCCCATTTATCAACTGGGGAATGGCTCTTATTCCCATGAACTTAATAGAGTACTCTATTTTCAATATGAGACCTCTATCCAAGAGAACGTTTATGAAAATTGTTTCCCAAATTCCTGCTTTTCTTCCAATCTTGGCAACATTTGTTTTATTTATACAAAACCTTTTCAATTTACTGTACTCCAAATTATCCATATTATGTCTCACACTACCCTCCATCTCTTGCTGACTTATAAATTCCTCTCCTACCTATAAATCTGATAGGTAATATATCCCCTGTTCTTCTAAGTTGCTTATGATGTCTCCTTTTATGTCTAGATCCTATATCCATTTTAATTTTATCTTAGTGAATGGTGTAAGATATTCACTTAGTTTATGCCAAACTACTTTCCAGTTGTCCTGGCAATTTTGACCAAATACTGATTTCTTATCCCCAAATCCTAGATCTATACTTTTTTCATATACAAGGTTACTATAGACTTTTACTTTTGTTTGTTTTATGTCTGTTCTGTTTCACTGGTCTACCTTTCTATTAGCCAGTGCCAGATAGGTTTTTGTTTTTAATTAATTTTTTTGTTACATATAGAAATAATTTTTGACATTTTGGGATTCAGATTTTCTCCTTCTACCCTCTCCAAAGTAGCAAATAGTCTGATGTAAGTTATAACAATGCTTTCATGAAATATATATTTCCATATTGCTTATGCCATGACAGAAAACACACCTCACACATACAATAAAAGACTCATGAAGGAAACAAAGTAAAAGATGACATGCTTTGATCTACAGTCAGATTCCAACAATTTCTTCTTGACTGTGGATAGCCTTTTTCATCATGGGTTCCTTTTGGATATCATGGAAATTTGCTTTGCTGATAATAATTTAGTCTTTCACAGTTGAGTATTATATAATATTTCTGCTATTGTATACATTTTTTTAATTTTTTAAAGTGATTAATTTAGAATATTTTTCCACTATGCCCAAAGGTCACTAAAAGACTGTCTGCCCTTTGACCCAGCCAGAGCACTGATGGGTTTGTACCCCAAAGATATAATAAGGAAAAAGACATGTACAAAAATATTCATAGCTGTGCTCTTTGTGGTGGCAAAAAATTGGAAAATGAGGGGATGCCCTTCAATTGGGGAATGACTGAACAAATTGTGGTATATGTTGGTGATGGAATACTATTATGCTCAAAGGAATAATAAAGTGGAGGAATTCCATGTGAATTGGAATGACCTCCAGGAAGTGATGCAGAGTGAAAGGAGCAGAACCAGGAGAACATTGTACACAGAGACTGATACACTGTGGTACAATTGAATGTACTGGACTTCTCCATTAGTAGCAATGCAGTGATCCTGAACAACTTGGAGGAATATATGAGAAAAAGCATTATCCACATTCAGAGGAAAAACTGTAGGAGTGGAAACACAGAAGAAAAACAACTGCTTGAATACATGGATTGAGGGGATGTGGCTGGGGATGTAGACTCTAAATGAACACCCTAATGCAAACACCAACAACATGGAAATAGGTTCTGATCAAGGACACATGTAAAACCCAATGAAATTGCGCGTTGGCTGCGGTAAGGGCGGGTGGAGGGGAGGTAAGGAAATAATGTGATTCTTGTAACCAAGGAATATTGTTCTAAATTTATTTAGAACAATTAATAAATTAATTCAAAAACATTTTTAAAAATAGAATATTTTCCCATAGTTACATGATTTATGTTCTTTCCCTCCCCTCCTCCCTTCTCCCTCTTGGAACCAACAAGCAATTCCACTGGGTTTTACATTTATCAGTGTTCAAAACCGATTTCCATATTATTAACATTTGCAATAGGGTGATCATTTAAAGTCAACATCCCCAATCATATTTGTATACATTTTTTGTTGTTGTTTTGCTCACTTCACTTTATACCAGTTCTTATAAGTCCAGGTTTTTCTGAACTTATCCAGCTCATCACTTATTATGGTTGTATGAGGAAAAATAGTTCCACTTACCTTCCCCACACCCACGGCCTGGCTTTCCCTGACTACAGCTTAAATGATTGTTGGTCAGTGTAGGCTAGGTGTCAGGCATAATCCTAAACATCTCCAGAAACCTGGCATTACTTGTCAGGATGTGTAAACTTTAAAATTACTCCACCCTACTTAAACCTTACTTTAGGGGAAGATAAAGTTGTAATCTCCTGATTGAACAATGAAGGATCTTAGTTCTCACCTTATAGTGAAGCTAGAACTTTAAGCTAAGTCTATTTTTAGTATCTTAATACAAAAGATGTTAAGTACCTATAAAGGTTAAATTAATCACAAAAATGTCAAGTAACCAACAAAAGATGAACTTAACAAAGAAGTGTGAAGTAGCTCAAAAGATATATTCTAACCAGAGAAGGTGAGAACTAAAGAGTGGACAGTCCTGGAGAAAATCTAACCAAAGAAGGTGAGAACTAAACCCAGACTTCTTTTTAGACTGTCACCATGGTGAGTGATAAGACTGACTTCCCTTTCCTTTGACTCTCAAGGGAGGCCTTTAACTCCTGACTGGCTCAGCCTGAGCAGGAACAGTTTAAATGAACTCTTTCCTCTCCCCCTCTCTTCTCCTTAATTCCTTCTCTCCATATTAATTAAAACCACCACAATTTCCAGTTGACTTGGGTATTTTATTATTTGGGATTTTCCCTGGTGACCAATTAATTTAGAATTTTAAGTCACAACGCTAAAATTATCCTTACATGTGCAACCCCAGTACAGAGGGTGGAGCCATGAGGGAACATCAGTGGTGAACCAGAAAGCAGGCCGTCTCTTCTCTTGGTGTTTGGTGCTGGCTGGACTACTCTGTGAGCATGGCTAAAGAGCCTAAATGGCAGCCACAGAATAACAAGCTAAATGAAATACCAAGGAAAGTAATCTCTCTCTCTCTCTCTCTCTCTCTCTCTCTCTCTCTCTCTCTCTCTCTCTCTCTCTCTCTCTCTCTCTCTCTCTCTCTCTCTCTCTCCCTCTCTCCCTCTATACCCTTTCCTACTATTTCCTTCAGATTAAATAAAAATCCTTTAATTTAAAGCCAGTTTCATAATTTCCCCTCTTACATGGTTTAATAGTATTCCATTATGATCATACACCACAACTTGTTCATCCATTTCCCAACTTATGGACAACTCCTCAGTTTCCATTTCTTTGCCACTACAAAAAGAACGCTAAAAAATAGTTTTGTAGAACCAGTTAGTTTTGGTAATTACTGCTTTATAATACAGAAAATCTGGTTTTAATAGACTTCTTCCTTTCCTTTTGATATTCTTAATCTTTTATTTTTTTTCAAATGATACAGTAAGATAATTTTTTTGGTAATTTGATTGTAATGCATTTAATAAATAGATTCATTTAGGTAAGATTGTTATTTTAATAATATTAAGCCTGCCCCTCCATGAACAATTAATATTTCCTCAATTATTTAATTCTGAATTTATTTGTGTAAAAAGTATTTTTTAATTATGTTCATGTAGTTCCTGGGTTTATTTTGGCAGATATATTCCCAAGTATTTTATTCTATCTATGATTATTTTAAATGGAGAATCTCTTTTTATCTCTTCTTATAGGACTTTGTTAGTAATATATAAAAATACTGATGATTCATGTGAATTTATTTTATATCCTACTATTTTACTAAAATTATTGATAGTTTAAACTAACTTTTTAGTTGAATCACTAGGATTTTCCACATATACCATCATATTGTCTACAAAAAGAGATGGTTTTATTACTTCTTTGCCCATTCTGATGCCTTCAGTTTTTTTCTTCTCTTATACATTTCTAACATTTCTAGTGCAATGTTCAATAATATTGCTGATGATGGGCATCCTTGTTTCACTCCTGATCTTACTGGGAAAATTTCTAAGTTATCTTTATTACAAATAATGCTGCTTGCTGATGGTTTTAGATGCTTTATATCATTTAAAGAAAAGATCCATTTATATTGTGTTTTTCAGTGTTTTTAAAACAAGAATGAGTGTTGTATTTTATTAAAACCTTTTTTCTGCAACTATTTATATAATCAACTAATTTTTTAATTAATATAATCAAGTATTTTGATAGTTTTCCTTATATTAAACTATCCCTACATTCCTGGTATAAATACTCTTAGGTTACAATGTATAATATTTGTGATATATTGTTGTAGTCTCCTATCTGATATTTTATTTAGAACTTTTGCATTCATGTTTATTAATGATATAGGTCTATAATTTTCTCCTTCTGTCTTTGTTCTTCCTGGGTTAGGTATCAGTACCATAACTGTTTCATAAAAGGAGTTTGGTAAAACTCCATTACCTATTATTACAAATAATTTACTTAATATTGGAAAAATTAGTTAATCTTTAAACGTTTAGTAGAATTCACTTTTAATCCATATGGTTCTGATGCTTTTTTAAAAGAAATTCATTTATGGCCTGTTCAGTTTCTTTTTTTAAAAATATGTTTATGTAAATATTCTATTTCTTCTGCTGATAGTCTAGGCAGTTTGTGATTTTGTAAGTTTCTTCCACTTCACTTCATTGTTAAATTTGTTGACATATAATTGAGCAAAATAACTCATAATTACTTTTTTGGATTTCTTATTTGATGTTTTATTGGGGATTTTAAATGTGTTCTTTTTCTAGTTGTTAAAAATTGTATTACAAATTCATTGATCTGTTATTTCTCTATTTTATTAATATAAGCATTTAGTAATATAAATTTTCCTCTAATTACTGTTTTTGCTGTATCCTGCAGATATTGTTATGTTGTTCTATTATAATCATTCCCTTTGATGAAATTGTTTCTATGACTTATTCTTTAACCTGCTTATTCTTTAAAATTAAGTTATTTAGTCTCAGATTAATTTTTACTTTATGTTTCCATGGTCCCTTATTATATGCAATTTTTATTACATTTGGGTCTGAAAAGGATGCATTTGGCATTTCTGCATTTTGACATTTAACTATAATGTTTTTGTGTTCTAATATATGATCAACTTTTATAAAGGTGTGATATGCCTCTGAGAAGGTATATTCCTTTACATTCCCATTCAGTTATTTCCAGATATCTATCATATTTAACTTATCTAAGATTCTATTCATCTCCTTGACTTCCTTCCTATTTTTTTTTGTTAGATTTATCTATTTCTGAGAGGAGAAAACTGAAGTCCTCCATTATTACTATTTTGTTATCTATTTTCATCTATAACTCATTTAGCTTTTCCTTTAAAAATCTGGATGTTATAACATTTGGTGCATATAGTGTAAAAAGTAAATCAAACTTTCTTTGTCTATCAATCAGCAACTTTTAAATTAATCAATCAAAAACTTAAACACCCCTACTTAACACTAAGTTAGAGAGTTTGCAAGTCACTTGCTAAAGCAGGTGACAACTCCAAAGACCACTGCCCTGACCCTGGGCAGTACTAGGCAAATTGAAAGACTGCAATTGGTTCCCGTAGAGGAAGGGACAAGAAGTGACGTGGAAAAAGGACTATAAAAAGTCCTGAACTTCATGTCCAATGGTCTGTCCTTTGACCTTGGCTCTTGAACTGCTTCTTGGAGGACTACTCCTGGATCTTCTCCTTTGGACTTTGTTGTTGGAGGATTTCACTTTGGGACTTGTCCTTTGGCCTTCTCCTTTGGAGTTCATCTTAAGTGGGTGAATAGCTGACCTTCCTTTCCTGGCTTCTGAAGAGATTGATTCTAGAGATCCCTGCTTTTGGCTTTTAAGATACTACTGGATGTGGGGAAGCCTCTGTGGGGCTGAGCCTCACTTCACAGAAGAAGGGCTAGTAAACTTGTTAAAACCTGTCTCTTTAGCTATCTTTTTCCATTCTCACTCTTTCTACCTCTTTGTAAATAAAACTACTAAAAATAATTTTTGATGTAAGTTATATCTTTGAATCAATAACTACAATATTATTATTGAATTCTCATATTTAACATAAAACCTAAATTTAATTCCTTACTAATAGGTTTAATATTGATAATGCTTTAATATTATGGTAACTTTTAACATAATATAGTTTCCCTGTTATCTCTTTTGATTATATCTATTTTAGATTTAACTGTCAGAGAACATGATTGCTCCTCCTGCTTTTTTTTTAACAGCTAAGGCATAGTATATTTTGTTCTAGACCCTTATTTTTATATGGCTTTCATTTTTAACTGTGTTTGTTATAAGCAGTATATTGTTGGGTTTTGATTTTTGATACATTCTGCTATCCATTTTCTGTTTTATGGATGAATTCATCCCATTCATATTCAAAGTTATAATTACTAGTTCTGTATTTCTTTCCATACTATTTTCCCTCACTATTCTTGTCCTTTTCTTCTCCCTTTGCCCTATCCCTCATCAGCTGTTCAGTTATTTCAGTCCAATATTTCTTCAATCCATGCCCCTCCCTTCTCTCTTATCCTCTTTCCTGGCCCTCCAAGTTCTAAATCAACCCACCTTTCTAAGGATCCTTCCCTTTTTCCTTCCCCTTATTTCCTAGTTCTTATTCTATCTGCCTTCCAAAAGTCCCTCCCTTATCCCCCTACCCTGCCCCTTTATTTCTTGATATTAATTCCATTCTAAAAATCAATAAATAGTATTGATTCCAAGACAGAAGGTAAGAGTTTAAAAATAAATAAAACCCCGTCTCTTACCTTCTTCTGAGAGAGCCTCCTTCAACCTGTAACCTTACTCTCCTATTTCTTGATAAGTACTCCATTCTAGGAATCTCTACTTTTTCTTATCCCCTTGCCCTCTATTCTCTTAATCTACACTTCCTTCTTTTAGTTCCTTAAAAGGACTCAGTCCCTCCCTTATCCTAGCCCCTCACCTTTCTATTTCTCTGTGCACTAAGAAAGCTTTTACCCTTCTAGTTGTATATTTTGTTTCCTATTTAACCCAGATCTGATGAGCATAGGGTTCTAACACTATCAGTCCTCAATCCCTTCCTCCTCTATTCTGTGACAGTTCTTCCATTTGTGCCTCTTTTATATGAGACAATTGTTCCATTTTATCTCTTCATACCATACATATTTTGTTATTTTTTAGTGCATTCCATTATATTCAACTTGACCTCAAATCTTCTATTTACATATGCTCTTTCAAACCATCCAAATAATGATGTTATTCTTAAGGGTTCCCATGTAAGAAGTAAATAATTTGAAAACCTTATCAGATCCCTTATAATTGGTATTTTATGTTTACCTTCTTATGAATCACAAAGTCTTTTAATCAACAATTGAAATAATTATTTTATTCTTTAGAGATGAAAGAAAATAATTTGTTGGGTCCAGAATCAAGGAGGAAATTTAGCTGGATCACATTTGAGAAATTGTAACATGCTTTCAGTGATACCAAGTTTCCTTTAACCATTTATCTATTTAACTTTTAATCTATTTCTTGGGACCAAGAGGGCCTTTCTTATCTACTTAAATCCTATGGATTATATTTCTTGGAAGATTATACATGAGTCCCCAACATGTTGGGCTCTTCATTTTTCACTTTGCTGTACTATTCTGAGAAATCTCTGATTTTCCTTCTTTCATTAAATTGTAAATTCCTTTAGAGCTTTAACTATCTTTCTGTTTTCCTATCTGTAGCCCTAGTTAGTAGGCACTTAAATGTTAATTGACAATGGTGACATCACATGTAAAGACTCTAAGTAGGGATATTGTATTAGAGGGTTTGGTTTGAGTGTTATGGATGAAGGGAGAAAGAATGGAGTCTTCCCCTTTCAAGTTTAGGATGAGGGATAGAAGGAATTGATGATATATACCCAGAAGGTAGAAGGAGGGTGAGATGGGTTATTACCCCCTTCAGTCCTCTCCAAATATGTCTCCTCACTAAACCTGGCTTCTACTCCCCTCTATTAACTGGTCTTGTAGATGAACTTCCCTTGAGGAAAGAGAGAAATCAACTCTCTCTCTCTCTTCCACTGAGACTATTTCCTTCACTTACAATGAAGTCATTTGAGAATAAATGACAATCTTTATTCTAACAATTATTCTCAGGGGTAAAACAGAAAGATGTCTGAAAGGGTTAGGGTCTAGAGGAAGAAGGAGAAAGCTGGTCCCTGTCTGTCTAAATCTCTCTTTCCCTCCCTCCAAAATTGAGAGACCCAGGCTTAACTGCCTAGCCTCTGAGAGGTTCAGATTTGGTGAACCCTGGTCTTTGTTACAGCAGAGCAATGTCCAGACCCAGGGTGTCAAGGAGCTGTGAGAGATTCTTGTTAGGGCCGCTTCTTCCTCTTCTCAGATTTCTGCCACACTTCTTGGGATCTTTGAGGGGGGATGGTGATCAGGTTAAAGGAGGGATTTAGTCTAGTGCTCAGGATCCAGTCTAAGACAAGACTTTCTCCTTTGCTGTCGAGAGAGAGAGAGAGAGAGAGAGAGAGAGAGAGAGAGAGAGAGAGAGAGAGAGAGAGAGACAGAGACAGAGACAGAGACAGAGACAGAGACAGACAGACAGACAGACAGACAGACAGACAGACAGACAGACAGAGACAGAGAGAGACAGAGAGAAAGAGAGTGCCATACCAGCCCCTCCCCCATTGCAGATGAGACACCTCTGCAGCTTTCCAGACTCATTCAAGTTCTTGGATTAGACCTCTATCACAATATGAGCAACAGAGACAGAGATGTAGTTGGGGAGAAACTGGCCGTGCACACACTGGACATGGATGCTGAACTCTGAATCTTCCCCTGAATATGGGAAGTATTCATGAGAGTAATTACTAAGCTTGGGTGAGAACTATCAGTACACTCCATGAGAAAGACTTCAAAAAGCAGCTGGCTGCCCACACTAAGTGTCTGCCTCTCTCAGTCTTTGAGTGAAAAGCATCTATTCCCTCATATGATGTTGGAAGGTAGGACGGAATAAAGGGGAATCAAATTATAATTCCTGTACAAGCATAGGAGTGTTTCAGGTTTTAATTAAATGCTTTTTCCTATAGGATTTCTCAATTAAATGCTTTTTCCTATAGGATTTCTCTATTTCAGATCTGCCTACCAATAAAATGAAACATCAGATTGGGATAGATTCCAAGCCACAAAAGCATACTGAACCTGAAACAACTGCTACATTTTTATATCACCAATACTTTTTTTGTTAAGTAATCGAGCTGCCCAAGCATGACAGTGGTATCCATGAAATATTTTTTTTTAACTGAAGAGGAAGGCCTCTGTGCACAATATTGATCACAAAACAATTAAAGAAATCTCTGGCTGATGCTATATGACTGTGTCTCATGAAATAGAATCATAGATTGAGAGCTGAAAGGGAACTCAGACATCATGTAGTACAATGCCATTATTATATAATATCATATAAATGAAAAAACGGAATCCTAAAGATATAAAGTGACTTAACCAAGGTCCCATAGGAAATAAATAGCTAGTTGTAATGCCAGAAATTTGTCCAATCTGCAAAATAAAACAACTGAGTCAATAACTATTTATTAGAGGGATCTGGCCCCTTCCAACAGATGGGGCCGCAGACCTTCCTCATGGTCTGAGACCCCTACCTTCTCCAGAGCAGAGCTTTTTATTCCCTTCAGTGCCCTGCCCTGTCCTTATATGCCTGGTTGATCTAGGGAACTGAGTATTATCTCATTGAAGGACTCAACTCTTAGTATACCCCTAGTCACATTATTACCAGACAATAAGGTACATATAAGTAACCAGCCCATCTGTAAGACATCCACTTTAACAGAATGTCCAGGGCACTCCAGGGTACTCCAGTGTTTGGTCCTCCACTGATATTATTCAGTATTATATCAAGCCTATTGTCTAGGCAGCCAAGCCTGACTGACATTGGTCATGAGGATGGAGGGGTTTTTCATTGATCATGGGCCTACTTCAAACTATGCTAATAAGTTAAAATTTAACAAAGTTTTATAATAGGAAAGATTCTTATTTTTAGAAACTGTTCAACTATAAACTATGGTTGCTTCTGATTGTTGTTTTGTTAATAATAAGTAATTACTATTCTTATGGAATCACATAGATACTATTGATGAGAACTAATCATAGAGATAAAATTGTTGATTTAAGATGGGCAGGGGTCTGCTTAAAATAGGGTAAGGACTGAATTATTGCTCACACAGGTCAGGGCCCAAACCCATGCCCTGACTTGAAATACATTTTGTGTACTCTGCTGTTTGGAAGTATCATGATCTTACTTGATCCGTGATTTAACTGATTTAGAAGCTCCCTCCAGTGATAGAGATTATATTCCAGCCTTTCTTGCCCATCATGTGCAACTCTTGCCCATTTCTTCCCATAATTTGACTACAGGGAGGCTACCCATTATTGTTGGTCTTCCTTGAAATTTTCTGAAAACAATCCAGTCTATAGTTTCCTTTCTGTTCAGCTCTGGACTGTTTTTTCCCACATACTGATGATTTTCCATTCAAAAGTGTATTGAATATTTCCTATCTAGAAGGTTGTCAAACTCTTTATAATGACTATAGATCCCTTCCATGAGGGTCTGCATTTTTCTAGGGCTCAAGGCAACCATTTCAGAGCCATCTTTAAATATGACCATCTGGATCTTAGAAGAGTACCAGAACCTTGGAAAAATAAAAATTGTAAGTAATCAAAAAATCAATAGAAATCTGCATATGGGAGCTTAAGAACTTTTTGTTGATTGGTAAGTTGCATCATATTACCAATGACCATTTGTACTTGGGAAACAATATAATGAAGACACCAAAGTTATGGATACTTGGAAAATAAGACAGAACAATCATTTAATGAGAAAGACATGGATTGTCCATGGTATAACAGTATCAATGAGGTAATATAAGAATCAAAGGACAACGTCCAATTCATTAGGTAAATCTGTATAAAATTTATGGAAAGATGTGGATTGGAATAATAGAAGGTATGTAAGAGTAGCAACGTGTATATCTGAAGAAAGAGCTGATAAAACCATGAATCATAATCGTAAATCTAGAGCCTAAAGAATCCTTATATGACAAGTAGTCCAACCCTACTCATTTTATAGATGAGAAGGCTGTGGCAGTGAAGTTAGTGAATTTCCTGAGGTCATACAAATGGTAACCTACAAAGACAGTATTTAGGCCAAAGTTCTTTGATTACAAAGTTGTTATTTTTCCACTAGGCCATGCTATCTCCTAATAGAGAAAGAAACATAAGCAAAATAACATACAGTGAAACGTGAACTTGACTGAATATCAAAGGAGCTATTAAATTCTTCCTCCCATTTACTATATAACTTTGTCTAACTTTATACAAGTCATGACCTCATTGTGGCCCATTTTTCTCATTTGTGAAATGAAGTATTTGGACTAGATAGCTTCCAAGGGCCCTTCCAGCCCTAAACCTATGATTTATAATGACTTAATAATTTTGTGAATCTATTTAACCAAATTGTATCAAGCCAGTTCCTCTATATGGACACAAACCCATCGTCTTCCCATGTTGTACCCACAAGAATCTATTCTAATTTTTAGTTGTCTCCTGATCTACTACTAGTTTCTTCCCTATTATTGTAAACCTCCCAAGTCTGTCACCTTAACAACTCTCAGACTCTACCATCTTTTCAAGTCACTGATTCATATCTCTCTTCCCTTTCATTAGCAAACTTATAGTAAAAAACTATCTGTACTTGCTTCCTCAACTTCTTTCACTTCTCAACCCTTTGCATAGAGCTTCTCACCAAATCACTAATCTGAAATTACTTTTTCTAAACTTAGCAATGATCTCTCAATTGTCAAATTTGATAGCCTTTTCTTAATCCTCATCATTCTTGACTTCTCTACAGCATTTGATAATATTGGCCACCTTTTTCTCTCTGCATTTTGCCAACATTGCTTGTTTGATTCTTCTATCTGACTAATGATCCTTTCTCTGTCTCCTTTGCTTGCTTGCTATCCATATCATGCCCCTATGATTATACCATAAGGTTCTATTCTGAGCCCTCTTCATTCCCTATAGTTTTAAACTTGATGGCCTCATTAATTCTGATGGATTTAATTGTCAAATTTATAAAAATGACTCCCAGATCTCTATCCCCTCATCTCCAATTGTCTAGAAACATTTATTTCCATATTTTTTTTCATCTCTCCCCATCTTGCTCAGTCTAGAAACATTCTCAGGGCCTAATCCCTCTATTGATTGGCAAGGGAATTTTGACATGTTCTGTTTCTGACAAAGACCAGCTCATCTAATCTCTATGCAATCTTGTTCCTTCCACCTAGGAGCTCACTAAACTAAGGCTAAATTTAATGTAGATATCCAATTGGTATAGCTTACGGTAACTTGGAATTCTAGAACTCAAGCTATGCCACTCTCAGCCTCCTTGATAACTGCTAGAATTACAAGCACCACATCTAGCTACCATTTAGACATCTCAAATTTTATATTCCATAGGCATCTCAATTTCAACATGTCCAAAATAGAACTCATTATTTCCCCCCCCCCAAACCAGCTCCTATTCCACATTTCTCTTGACTATGTAGTCAATCACCAAATCTTATAATTTCTATGTCCACCACATTTCTCACATTTGCCCTTACTCATGTAGCTACCATCCTAATTCAGGACCTTGTCACCTCTTTCCTGGACTATAATAGACCCCTAATTGGTCTTCTGTCTCTCTTCCCTCTGTGATCATTGTCCATATAGCTTTACATATCATTACAAACTAATTTTCATAGGGGTTGATGTGACTATATTGGTTTTCTGCTTAATAAATTCCAATGACTCCCTATTGTTGCTATAATTGCTGTAAAATCCTTTATTTGTCATTCAAAACCCTCCATGATGTGATCCCAGTCTACCATTATAGCTTATTTTGCATTACAGTCATCCCTTGCTATATCACAGTTCACTTACCGTGGCTTCACTGTATCACAGGCTTTGTTTTGTTTTTTTAAATATATCTAATTCTATGTTGCAGATTTTTCGCTTTATCATAGGGATTTTGTGGATGAATACCATGCTGTATACAATGGAAATGTAGTATGCCACTACCACTTGCACAAGTTTGGCAACTTGAGATTGTGCGCGCGCGCGCACACACACACACACACACACACACACTATTGGCTGATGGAATGAAAAGCAACCAATCACAGAGCTGTGTTCTGTATCCTGGGCACTGATTGGCTCGGTGGTTGTAGCATCCATCTGTGCCCATACGTTCAGAAAGTGTTTAAGAGCATATGAAGTGTTTATAAGAGTATGGGAAAGGTTAGTAAGAGTATAGAAAAGGTTTATAGGAGAGTGTGTAAGGTTTATAAAGCCTTAAAATATATATAAATAATAAAATCAATATAACGCTGCTACTTTGAGGATTTTCACCTATCGCGGGAGTCTCTGAAACATAACTCCCATGAAAAGTGAGGGATCACTATATTCTTCTTCTTAAACTCCACAATCCAGCCAAATTGACCTTATTACTGTTCCTTACACACTGCATCTTTTTCCATCCTTTGCATTTGCTCTCTCTCATGTCTGTAATACATTCCTTCCTCACTTCTGCCTCAACAAATTCCTATTTGTTACTTTTAAACTAAACTCAATTACCTTCTTTAGTGCAAAGCCTGCAGTTCTTATTAACCTCCCCGATAAATTATCTTATATGGTGAGGGAAAGGAAGGGCAGCTAGGTGGTTCAGTGGATTGAGAGTCAGGCCCAGAGATGGGAAGTTCTAGTTTCAAATCTGGCCTCAGACACTTCCCAGCTGTGTGACCCTGGGCAAGTCATTTGACCCCTATTGCCTAGCCCTTACCACTCTTCTGCCTTAGAACCAATACATAGTATTAATTCTAAGACAGAAGGTAAGGGTTTTTTTAAATTATCTTTTATTTATTTTGATATATTTGTATGGGTTTAAATATGTATATCTTGTCTCAAACTCCTTAGCAAGTAAAGTTGTTGTTTAGGCATTCAGTTGTCTCTGACTCTAACCTTGTGGGATTTTCTTGGCAAGGATACTGGAGTGGTTTCCATTTCCTTCTTCAATGGTACATATTGCATCACTTGTTTCTTTGTAAACCTAGGGTTTATTGCAGCCCTTGGCACATAGTAGGCACTTAGATGCTGATTGATTGATTGAAAATTTTAATTTGTGCCCAAACCCCAAAAGAAAAGAGAGATAATAATAGCTAACATTTATCTACTGCTTTAAAGTTTGCAAAGTATGATAACAGTCATCCTTTTGATTATCACAACAACCTTGTGAGGTATTATTCTTGTCTTCATTTTGCATGAATGAGACAGAGCTTAAGTGACTTGCCCAGAGCCACACAACTCTTGTTTTTCTTAGGCAGAAACTGAACTCTGGTCTTCTTAACTTGAACTGACTCTATCTATGGTACCACTTTGCTGTCTCCAGATAATAATAGTAAATTATTTTAACAACTTTAGTAATTTCTATAGATTATCTTATTATTACCATTTTACAGATTAGGAAACTGAAGTTCAGGAAAGTGAATGTCTTGCCTGTAGGAAAACATAGCTCTTAAGTGTCAGAGGCAGGATTTGAACCCAAGTTGCTTCTGTATCTGAGTCCAACAATCTTTCCACTAAACAATTAGTAAATAAAAATACGAGATGGCATTCCTCATTAGATTATAATACTTTAGAATAGTATAAAGGAAGCACTAAGTCATATTTGGTGACTAACCTACTTTAATAGTGTCACTTCAAGCTCTTATTTCCTTGAAGTTAACAATTTCTGTCATTACATTTAAATTTCTATCTACAATAACAGTAAGAATATGCTATGAACACTTATCCACCCACACTAGAATTTTAAAACTGAGCTCCTTTTGAGTGCTGTCTTGGAGAATTTAAATGTGGGAGGCGAGATGATTTAGAACTTCATATTTTCCATTATAATCAAAGGCATACTTTCTCTGACATCTTTTTTTATTCTGAATAGGAAATTTCACTAGAAAACAAAAAAAAAAATCAAATTTTCTCCACACAATGACAAATTTTTCCTCCTCAATTCTACCCAAACTAAAATAGCTCAGAAGTGTATATTTACTTATCATAGCTGTTAAGAAATTATAGTGATTACATCTGCCATCCCCTCTCTCCCACATCATGTTGCAAATAAGGAACTCTTCATTTTGCCTTTGTAAGTCCTCCCATCTTCCTATCTTTGTATTACCCTCTTTTAGGAGCTCTAACTGTGCTTCCGGGTGTATAGAACACACCCTGCATCATCTCCACCCTCCAGTTTATTTCCTAAAAAGGAAAGGATCTTCAGTCACTTGTCTGATCAGAGAGGGTTATTTTTCTTCCTTACAAAGAGAACCACCTTCTCAAAATGTAGAATTCTACTCTGTATATAAGCTCCATTCTCACAGAATAAGTGAGCAAGAGAAAAGGGGAAGAATGTGATTCATATAATTTAAGAGATGGAAAGGAATTCAGAAACCAGAATGTCCTTCACCTATGTGTTTCATAGAAAAGTGATCATCTAGCCTTTACTTGAAGATCTCACAATGTCTGGAACTCACTACTTCATGAGTTAGCCTATTCCACTTTTAGACCACTCTAATTGTAAGGAATTTTTATTTCCTTTATATAGAGACAACCTGCTTTTCTGCAAATCATTAGCCTTCATTCTATCTTTCAGGACCAATCAAAATAAAGCTAATTTCTCTTCCAGAGTAGAACCCTTCACAACCTTGAAAATGACCACCATTTGTCCCTTTTTGTCTTCTCAAGATTAAATATCTCCAGTTCTTTGAACTAATCTTCATATGGAATGATTTCTACTCCTCCTGCCATTCTGATTATTTTTCTCTGAACTGGCTCCTGGTGACAAATGTTCTTCCTAAAAATGTGGTGCCCATCTAGTATTCTAGATGGCTCCTGGGGGCAGATGCTTTGCCTTTGTTTTAGGTCCCACTAACCACTGAGCTCTGCTATGTGTATGAGAGTATCATAAAAACCAGACACAGCAGACACCACTTAGAGTTCTAGAAAGCAACTTCAAATAGTTTTCTCTTGGCCTATCAAAGATCTGATAATATTATTTAACATTTATTATTGGGACTTGTGGTTTCATTGTTGTAGAGAGTACCTGATGAAAACATTTCCTTTTCCACTACGTACATATGCTACAACTTGCAGAGTTAGTGAGATCTCTTGGGCACTCAAAGGTAAAAAGAATGGCCTGTTCAGACTGCCAGCATGTGTCAAAGATAGGCCTTGAACCTGTCAGCAGTTAACTTATTTCCTAGAAAATCTAATACTTACATAGACAAAGTTGGGAATGCATGGTGGAGTCTGGGGCCAGGTTCCAATCTATGATAGAAATTGAACATTTGGATGACATTAAATAAATTGAAAACTAATGGGTACAATTTGAAAGTAATTTGGCCTTGTCATAGAATATATGAATCATATTATTGAACAAATTTCTTTTAAATGAGATAGCAGCTACTAATGGAAGGTAAATCTTTTTTTTTTTAAACCTTTACCTTCCATCTTAGAATCAATACCGGGTATTGGTTCCAAGGCAGAAGAGTGGTAAGGGCTAGGCAATGGGGGTCAAGTGACTTGCCCAGGGTCACACAGCTAGGAAGTGTCTGAGGCCAGATTTGAACCCAGGACCTCCCATCTCTGGGCCTGACTCTCAATCCACTGAGCCACCCAGCTGCCCCCTGGAAGGTAAATCTTAACACGGTTTAGAAATAAAGAAGATTTGAACTTTATAGAGCTAGGTCAAACACAATTCCAAGGTTTAGTTGTTACTAAGAATTCTGTTTTCAATCCATTCCTTCCAAGTGGTTGAAAACCCCTCAGAAAAACCCCTTACCATATCTTAGTAGGAATCTTCTCTCCCAGCAAACAAAGTAGTTCCTATATATATCTATAGTGCCATCTGCAGTTTTCCCATTTCTGTCATGGGCATCACTATCCTTCTAGACACCTCATGATCTGAATCATTCTCGACTCTTTACTCTTCCTCACCCCATGCCTCCATATCCAAACATTTGTCAAATGTTGGCATTTTTACCTCTACACTAGCTCTCATTTCAGTCCTCTTCTGTCAATTGATATTGTCTCTGCCTTGAACTATTATAATAATCCCCTAAATTGTCCCTCTGCTTCTAGCCTCTCCAGTCCCTTTTCCCAAAGGTGACAAAGAGACATTCCTAAAGCACATAACTGATACTTTTTTATTCAAAAGATTCCAATAGCTCTGAATGACTTCTAAAATCCAAACTTCTTTTTTTCATTTAAAGCTCTTCACAAATTGACTCAAGCTTACCTTTTCAGGGTTTTTACCTGTCTCTTCCTGTCAACACAACCAATTACTTAGGTGCTACAATGGATAGAGCACTGAACTTGGAGTCATTGTGAACTTTAGATTACTCCACCCTACTTAGTCTAACAAAACCAGGAATGTCTACACCCATACTTAAGGATTAAGTATCTAGGAGGATGGCCTATGATAGACATGTGCTAACAAATGACAAATCAGAAACAGCTGACAGAACCCTTGCTGTCCTAAGTCAAGCTTAAACTACCATTGGTACAGGTGAGAAGCAGGAAAGTGATGTAAAAACCTCTATATATTTCACGTCCCCTCTCTGACCTCTTTCGCAGCAGAGAGGTGGCTGGTGGAAGCTTGCTGAGTGTGCTAAGCTTTCTGGCATCTTAGCGTGGTGGCAGCTATTGTCCAGTTTGGTGGTGAGTTTTCCTTGATACTATACTGGGAGAAGCTGAGTATCCTAGTTCAGGTGAGACATCTTACTGAGCTCTATCAGAGTTTAGGTTGATTCTTTCTCCTTTACCTTCCAAACATTACCCTCTTTGAAAGCCACTAATCTTCAGTGACCTCGTGGAGAAGGACTTTGAACTTCCCTTGGCATAGGCCAGGCAGGAGAAATCCTACACCCTTTCCCTCTCCCTTTTCCTTAATTCCTTTCCTCTATATGAATTAAACCACCATAAATTTAATAACTGACTTAGTTTTTTATTTGGGATATTCCATGGCAACCAAAATTAATTTAGATTAGATCACAATCCTAAAATTATCCTTACAGTCTGGCAACCATGAAGGGATGACGAAGACTCCCAAATTTCTGTGAAATCACTTTCCTTTCTCTCTTTATTACTTCCTGAAGTCAACTTTTAATAGTTTATTTTGGTCATCTGTAGAGGTAAGTAAATTTGGATTTTTTTCCCCTCTCTCCTTAAATTAGATAGAACACAGCTATTTTAATCTTAGCAACAGGGCCCTAAGGTCCTGGCTAGAATAGCTGTTTCTAAATCTCCCATCCCTTAGGGAACAAACAACCCAATTAGGCAACCCTCACTGACAATACTGCCTAGATTACTCTTAATTAGCACTGAGAGAAACCTGGAGAAAGTTTTGGCCTTGTCCTGCTTCCCACGTGTTTTGTGAGGCCCGCTAGGGAAATAACTACTATATATATGTATATATATATGAATACTACATTCTCTAACATTTATATGGCAGTTGAAGAATTAGGGACATTAAGGATTTCAGGATACCTCCAATTTATTATGTTATTAGGTAATTTCATTTTTGTACTCCTAAATAGTATGATAAGAAATGCTAACATAAAAAAATTTTTGAAGCTGAAATGCAGAAAAACATGCAAAAATCCAAAGCTAAAATGTAGGGAACCATGCAAAAATCTGAAGCTAAAATACAGGAAATTATGCAAAAATCTGAAGCTAAAGTACAGAAAAACAAAAAAATCTGAAGCTAAAACACAGGAAAACATAAAAAAACTTTGAGACTAAAATATAGGAGAACATGCAAACCCAATTGGATAATTTAAAATGCTTCTTACAGGCTCAATTGCCAAATATCCATCCCACCAAAAACAGGTCTTCACCTGACAAAGCTATTTCTGAACCTCTAAATGAGGAAATTCCCTTCCCTGAAATGGAGATGGAAAACACCTTTCTTATAGCTTAGCTAACAGACTTGTTCTATCATGGTCTTCAAATCTTGACTGAACTTAATCTCCAAGACCCTTCTCCTGAAACCCAAACTTCTGAAATCCCAGTTTCTCCTATTCCTTCTCCTAACCAAAAACCAATTCCAGCCCCAAGGAAATCTCACCCTTCTGTTCTATTCAGACTGACCCACAGGTACCAAATTCAACTAGAGGTCTTTTTCCTCCAAGAGAAGTACCTGAAATAGGATGCAATGGGGATGTGGTGACTCCAAGGCACAATATATCATTTACTCCCCAAGAAATAAATGAATTCACATGAAATGTTCCCACATATGAACAAGATCCTGTTCTGGTAACGAAAAAGATGACAGACATATTTTTTCAGTATGATCTGTTTTACAAAGACGTTGAAAACTCGGTACAGGCTTTTTTAACTGAACATGAGAAAAATAAAATAATTTCTCTTGTCAATAAAACCTGGGGGCACAATGCAGTACACTGGCCATCTCAGGATTCCAAATGGGACTATAACAACTCTGAAGATTATTTACAACTATATCATTGTAGGGAGGCCATCTTAATGGCAATGAGAGAGTGTGCAGACAGTACGTATAAGTGGACAGAATTTGAAAGAATTAAGCAAAATGAGAGAGAAACACCCTCCAGATTCATGGACAGAATAATTGAGTTTGGGAGTTAATACCTGGAATTTGACCTTTCTAAAGAAAATTGCATAAGACAAATTAGAAGGCACTTTGTCAATAACTCTTGCAAAGTGATTATGGATTATTTTAGAACACATTGCCCAAGATGGCTGGAGATGAACCTTGAAGAATTGCAGAAAACAGCTCTATATGTTTCAAAGGGAAACAAAGAAAAGGAGGAAGAGAATAATGATCTCATGGAGAAAATGGAGAAACAATTGACATATTTAACAGATAAGATGACTAAACTGGAAAGAGGGAATGATACTCAACCAATGGCACTTGCCCCTCTCCAGGAATCCAATTATCAGTCTATTACCTGCCAATTCTGTGAGAAGAAGGGCCACAGAATGATAGAGTGTAGAACTTTATTCAAGGCAATCAGAAGGAATATGCAGTTTAATAACAACTACAGATGTGATAATTATAGAAATAATTATAATAATGATAATGGAAACCACAACTTTAGGAATGATAACTATAGGAATAGATATTGGGAAAATGATAACAGACCAAATGACTCCACAACAATATAACTTAAGGGGTGCTTGTCCAAAAAATACTCGGGGTGCTAATGCCTCTCAGGGGGATGCCTTTCAGGTAGGTGCCCAAGGAACTTCCCAAATACTATGAAAATGTCTGGGGGGGGGGATGGGGCACAGGAATCAGAGGATACAACCTTTGATTTTCTGGACCTAATGTCCTACTACCTTTTGTCCCTATCTACTCCCCCCTCCATACTGATGAGCCCCATGTTACCTTAAAGATGGGTAACACCTATTATGATTGTCTTCTAGACACTGGAGCTTCCATGTCTGTATTAAAGAGTATACCTGATTTACATTGCTATTCCATTGGCTCAGAGTGTAATGGAAGTGTCAGGGATACCCCAAAGAGTTAAAAAGCTTTCCCCTAGAATTGTATCTGTAGGACCTCTAGAAGTACAACATTCCTTCCTTTTGATGCCTGACTCCCCTTTAAATTTGCTGGGGAGGGACTTTCTATGCAAACTCAGAGTCACAATAACTTACTCCCCAGATGGTTCCTTATCATTGGAAATATCTGAGGAATCTTTAAAATTACTCCCTGTACTTCTCTCAGGGAGTCAGGAGAGGAAAGAACATCCCACCTTTGTAATACCTGCAGCTATACTGGAGTCTCTTTGGACCACATTTTCTTCCAATGTAGCCTTACTTAAGTCGGCTGTTCTGTGCAGATAAAAACTAAATCTAGCCCACCTCCTTCCATCCCTCAGTATCCCCTCTCAAAAGAGGCAAATGAGGGTATTACCCCAGTAATAAACTCACTAACTGACCAGGGAATAATAATCCCTTGTAAATCTGAATATAATTCACCCATCCTGCCCATTAAAAAACCAAAAATAGGGTCTGATGGCAAGCACCTCTATAGATTCGTACAGGATTTGAGACCTGTGACAACCATGTTATAAAGAGACACTTCATAGTTTCCAACATACATACTATTATTTCTTCTATTCCTAGCACAGCTACATACTTTACAGTAGTGGACTTGTGCTCAGCTTTTTTTTCCATATCCATACATAAGACTCCAGGCATATCTTTGCTTTCACCTGGAAGGGTTCAAATATACATAGAATCATCTGGCACAAGGATTCGTGGAAAGCCTGAGTTTATTTGCACAAACTTTGAGCCAAGACACAGATAATAAAACATTTAAAAATAGTAAATTAATCAAATACGTAGATGATCTACTCTTGGCCTCAACAGAAGCTGAAGCATGTCAGGAAGATAGTAAATATCTTCTTTTGGAACTACACAAAAAAGGGCATAACATCTCAAAGAATAAAGTTCAGTGTTGTCTCCCTAAAGTAGAATATTTGGGGTTCATCCTTACATCAGGAAGATCTGAGTTCAAATCCAGCCTCAGATACTAATCAGCTACTCGACTTTGAAATGACACTTAGCCTCACTTTCATCAACTATAAAATGGGATAATAACAGCAATACTGCACAGAGTTCTGAGAATCAAATGAGATAAAGTATTTAGTATAGTGTATGACACAAAGTGATGCCTAAAAATTGCTTGTTTCTTTCCTTCATATTTTGTTTGTTCTTTTAGACTGATACAACAATTTCATCCTTCCATCTTGATGGAGGGGGGAGACGCAGATCCATTTGAATTCTGCATGACATTTTGATTTGAATCTCACTTTTATGTTTTGTAGCTGATTTCCAGTGTATAAAATAGCTTATTCAAGGACATTGATACAGGCTTTTAAGCCTTTATCTATGTGTTCCTGTGTTAATAGGGCAAGGGAAACATTCTTAGAAAGATTGTCTACATGTTGTGCAGTGTGAACTGTCTGAATGAGAGCCATGGTTGATGCTATTAATGATGCTATAATAGATATTAAAGCAGTGGATAGGGATAAGGGATGCAACAAAGCTTTTGGGGCGGGTTAGGTGATTGGATATTAATTGTAAGGCATAGATGCCTGGGTCTTCATACCAATCTGGGGTCATGTTGATGGGGATCATGATAAATGGTGGCTGTTTTACAATATACACACTAGAAGCGGGGATGGCGGGGTTAAGACAATTTGTTAAAATACATCCTGAACAAATAATTTTATAAGTTGTGCGGGATACATGCTGTATAGAGGAGAAGCCTTTATGTGGCTGTATGATTAATGCAAAAGGTGCTCTAACACAGGCTTGGATAGGTCTCAATCCTTTCTTACCATTGGGGCGTAACAACATTGCTATACGGAGAGAGAGGCAGTCTCCATAGTGAGAAGTGAATAGTGGGGGAGGAAGGATTTTCAAAAAAGACTAAGAGGGGTGATAGCCAGCCAGGGTTGAACCATTGATTAATTGGTTTGTCAGTTGAGAAAATTTTGTTGATTTAAGTCCAATTAAAGTCTGGAAGGCCCATTGAGATCTCTTGGAGTCCTCTGAAATAATAATCTGGGCTATAGAGGGACCAATCAAAAACAAATAAACATTAATAATAGGGTATTGGACTCCCCTTCTGGGGAACCCACAGTCCCTCCAGATAGGGAATCCATGAGCTTCATCAATTTGATTCCAAAGCTTACCAGATAGATATTTACATTCTGGAATCTCTTTTGGTGGGAGGATGGGAGTGGTTTGAACAGAAAAGTTGTTTAAGGAAAATGCAGGTGACATCATTTGAAGTAACCATACCTTTCTTATGTTGCCTTTTCCTGGAGAGTTGGTAGAGTATGAGTGAATGTCTGTCAGAAGGCAACCTGGGGAAAGATTTGGGCCTACCATGAAACATAGAGGGGGTAATCACATCTCTCTAAAGATCACTCTGTGGTCTCCCCAGCTACCACGCATGACTCTGTCAAGGCATCATGGTCTTATGACTCCCAGCAGCACACATTACCTGGAATTAGCTACCCCTTTGAATCACTAGTTTTCTTCAAAATTTAGTTAAGAGATATCTACATGAGTCCTTTTCCAAAATTCTTCCCCTGGCTACTGTCTCCCCATCCAGAAATTACCTTATGTTTATTTTAGTTGTATTTTATTTCTAATTATATTTGTGTGTTCTTCTCCTTCCAATACTACCCACCCCCATGAACTCCTTAATGACAGGGACTGTTTGGGGTTTTTAAATCTTGTATTCCCAAACCATAGGTTAGTATTGTGGAAGAGGCATGAAGAAAGAGAGGTTTTGCAGGACAAGCCAAGCATGCAAGGAACAAGCTGAGGGCCTGATCTGCAAAGTCAAGGCGAAGATTCCAAACAGAATGTTCCCAGGAGGAGGCAGTTGAAGCTGGCCAGATGGAGGAATGGATTCTCTCTCTCTCTGGGGGTGACTGACCAAAAAAAAAGGAGAGAGAAACCTCTTCTCTGGGTTTTTACTGACCAATGGAGGGAAGCCTAGCTAAAGGGGGAAGAAGCTGAACTGATCCTATTAGCTTCTGTCCCAGGCTGAAGGAACCTGGGGGGCTTCTGAAATTAGGCTGAGAGATCTTGGTGGTTTTGTGAATTGAAAGAAGAAAGGAAGTCTTAACCATTATCCTCCATCTCTCTGGCTGTCCCCCTGTCACAGCTGTGACTTCCCAAACCCTCATAATCTTCATTTAAGATTAGGGAAACCCTCATCCTTCTCACCTCAGTTTCCTTGTCCTGTTATCCCAATAAGCCCCTTAACTGAGAAAAGAAAGGAAGAAGTTTTTCCTCATAAATATCATAGTCCAGTCAGGGAAGGGGGGGTGAAGCCACAAGCTTCAGAAGAAACTGGGAGGGAGAGGGTAGATGAAGGGAGGGAGTGAAGGGAGGAGGAGGTTAGGAAATATATATATATATATAAACATTATTTTATTTGGTCATTTTCACACATTACTCATTGGAAACAAAGATAATTTTTGTTTCCTCCCCCTCCCCCCACTGTGAACCTTAAAAATTCTCAGACCCTACTTCATAAGGTTGGGTTAAGACCATTCCCCATTTTAAACAAAGAAGGAACTTAGATCAGGAATGTGAGACCTCTACTTAGATCAGGAATGTGAAGACCTCTACTCCACCCCTATTTAAGTCTGCTTTAGGGGAAGAAACTCCTTTCTGAACAATGAAAGATACTTAAACCCATACTTATAGTAAGACAAAAAGTTCTTAAGCTGTGCCTATTTTTAGATATAATACAAAAGGGTACTAAGTACCTATAAACGTCAGGCAACTTGTGAATTTACAAGGAGCAAAGAGGTGAGAAACTTACTTAGAGGTTTTCTGGTGTGAACTTAATAAAAAATTTAAGCATTCTTGGGTGTGAATTAAGAATAGTCTGTCCTTTGGAAACTGTCTACTGTGATTGGTAGATATAAGAATTTAGGGGAGGTGACATAGGAGAAAATTCCCTTTAAATAGGAGCTCAGATACATTCACATTGACATTCAGATTCAGGATTGAGCTGGTGGAGTCAGCTGAGATGAAGCTGGCCTGGTGTCACTAGAATCCTTGCTTGAACAAATCTTGTGGTGAGTGATTAAGGACTGACTGATCTTTCTTTTAGGGCTTAGGCCTTGGTTGGCCAGGGCTGCCCAGGGCTGGCCTATCCTTTTCTCATTATTCCCCTTTTCTTTCTTTCTCTCCTTTTCTTTAATTCCACATTTATATTAATTAAAATCTCTATAAAACCCAGCTGACTTAGGTATATTTAATAATTGGGAATTCTTCCCTGGCAACCACCTTATATTTGATTTAAACAAGACACTGTCTTGAAAACATATTTTCTGCAGTCACAATTTTAGTCAACCACTCTTATATTTACTACAATTTAAGGCTTCCACTATTTTAATCACTACAGTTTATGGCCTCAACTATTTTAACTCTTACACCACCATCCCTCCCTTAGCTGACATACGATTCCACTGGATATCACATGTGTCCTTGATTTGAACCCATTTACATGTTGTTGGTATTTGCATTACAGTGTTCATTTAGAGTCTCTCCTCAGTCATATACCCTCAACCCCTGTAGTCAAGCAGTTGGTTTTCCTTGGTGTTTTTACGCCCACAATTTGTCCTCTGCTTGTGGCTAGTGTTTTTTCTTCTAGATCCCTGCAGAATGTTCAGGGACATTGTATTAACACTAATGGAGAAGTCCATTACATTTGATTGTACCACAGTGTTTCAGTCTCTGTATACAATGTTTTCCTGGTTCTGCTCCTTTCGCTCTGCATCACTTCCTGGAGGTGGTTCCAGTCTCCATGGAATTCCTCCACTTTATTATTCCTTTGAGCACAATAGTATTCCATCACCAACAGATACAACAATTTGTTCAGCCATTCCCCAATTGAAGGGCATCCCCTCATTTTCCAATTTTTGGCCACTACAAAGAGTGCAGCTATGAATATTCTTGTACAAGTCTTTTTCCTTATTATCTCTTTGGGGCACAAACCCAGCAGTGCTATGGCTGGATCAAAGGGCAGATAATCTTTTATCGCCCTTTGGGTATAGTTCCAAATTGCCCTCCAGAACAGTTGGATCAATTCACAACTCCACAAGCAATGAATTAATGTTCCGACTTTGCCACGTCCCCTCCAGCATTCATTACTTTCCTTTGCTGTCATGTTAGCCAATCTGCTAGGTAGGAGGTGATACCTCATGTAAAGATTAAAATTTAGGGGAAACCGAGGCAGGTAGAAATTAGTTTCTCTCTGCAAGGAGAATTATATTTTTAGAGGTTTATTGAAGATTAAGGATTAAAGAAAATACAGGATAAGAAAAGCACGTGTCTAGGCCCAGGGGCCTAGACAACCTCACCTACATTATGAAAAGAGCCACGTCTGCTTGCAAGCAGAAATAGGAAAGCCCTGCAAAAACCTTTCCAATCAGGATAAATACCCCTTCTCGATCTCAGCCCAGGTAGAGAGTTCAGTGATATTACAAAGTATTCTGGGGAAGTGGACCAAGGACTTCTGGGATTGAAGTCCTGGATTCAAGTCCATTTTTACACTCAGAGTTGTTTTGATTTGCATCACTCTGATAATAAGAGATTTAGAGCACTTTTTCATGTGCTTATTAATAGCTTTGATTTCTTTGGCTGAAAACTGCCTGTTCATGTCCCTTGCCCATTTATTAATTGGAGAATGGCTTGATTTTTTTTTTACAATTGATTTAGCTCTTTATAAATTTGAGTAATTAGATCTTTGTCAGAGGTTTTTGTTATGAAGATTGTTTCCCAATTTGTTGCTTCCCTTCTCATTTTGGTTACATTGTTTTTGTTTGTACAAAAACTTTTTAATTTGATGTAATCAAAATTATTGATTTTACATTTTTTGACTCTTTCTATGTCTTGCTTGGTTTTAAAGACTTTCCCTTCCCAAAGGTCTGACATGTATACTATTCTGTGTTCACCTAATTTACTTATAGTTTCCTTCTTTATGTTCAAGTCATTCACCCATTCTGAGTTTATCTTGGTGTAGGGTGTGAGATGTTGATCCAAACCTAATCTCTCCCACACTGTCTTCCAGTTTTCCCAACAGTTTTTGTCAAATAGTGGATTTTTGTCCCAAAATCCGGGATCTTTGGGTTTGTCATATACTGTCTTGCTGAAGTCACTTATCCCAAGTCTATTCCACTGATCCTCCTTTCTGTCTCTTAGCCAGTACCAAATTGTTTTGATGACCACTGCTTTATTTTTTTTTAATTTTATAGTATTTTATTTGATCATTTCCATGCATTATTCATTAAAGACAAAGATCATTTTCTTTTCTTCACCCCTCCCCCCGTAGCCTACGCGTGATTCCACTGGGTATCACATGTGTTCTTGATTCGAACCCATTGCCATGTTGTTAATATTTGCATTAGAGTGTTCGTTTAGAGTCTCTCCTCTGTCATGTCCCCTCAACCGCTGTAGTCAGGCAGTTGCTTTTCCTCGGTGTTTCTACTCCCACAGTTTGTCCTTTGCTTATGGATAGTGTTTTTTCTCCTAGATCCCTGCAGATTGTTCAGAGACATTACACCGCCACTAATGGAGAAGTCCATTACGTTCGATTATACCACAGTGTGTTTGTCTCTGTGTACAATGTTCGGTTCTGCTCCTCTCGCTCTGCATCACTTCCTGGAGGTCGTTCCAGTCTCCATGGAATTCCTCCACTTTATTATTCCTTTTTGCACAATAATATTCCATCACCAACATATACCACAATTTGTTCAGCCATTCCCCAATTGATGGGCATCCCCTCGTTTTCCAATTTTTGGCCACCACAAAGAGCGCAGCTATGAATATTTTTGTACAAGTCTTTTTGTCCATTATCTCTTTGGGGTACAGACCCAGCAGTGCTATGGCTGGATCAAAGGGTAGACATTCTTTTATCGCCCTTTGGGCATAGTTCCAAATTGCCCTCCAGAATGGTTGGATCAGTTCACAACTCCACCAGCAATAAATTAATGTTCCTATTTTGCCACACCCCCTCCAGCATTCATTACTTTCCATAGCTGTCATGTTAGCCAATCTGCTAGGTGTGAGGTGATACCTCAGAGTTGTTTTGATTTGCATCTCTCTGATTATAAGAGATGTAGAGCACTTTTTCATGTGCTTATTAATAGCTTTGGTTTCTTTATCTGAAAACTGCCTATCCATGTCCCTTGCCCATTTATCAATTGGGGAATGGCTTGATTTTTTGTACAATTGATTTAGCTCTTTATAATTTTGAGTAATTAAACCTTTGTCAGAGGTTTTTATGAAGATTTTTTCCCAATTTGTTGTTTTTCTTCTGATTTTAGTTACATTGGTTTTGTTTGTACAAAAGCTTTTTAATTTGATGTAGTCGAAATTATTTATTTTACATTTTGTGATTCTTTCTATGTCTTGCTTGGTTTTAAAGTTTTTCCCCTCCCAAAGGTCTGACATGTATACTATTCTGTGTTTACCCAATTTACTTATGGTTTCCTTCTATATGTTTAAGTCATTCATCCATTTTGAATTTATCTTGGTGTAGGGTGTGAGGTGTTGATCAATTTCCAATCACTCCCACACTGTCTTCCAATTTTCCCAGCAGTTTTTATCAAATAGTAGATTTTTGTCCCCAAACCTGGGATCTTTGGGTTTATCGTATACTGTCTTGCTGAGGTCACTTGCCCCCAATCTATTCCACTGATCCTCCTTTCTGTCTCTTAGCTAGTACCAAATTGTTTTGATGACTACTGCTTTGTAATATAGTTTGAGGTCTGGGACTGCAAGGCCCCCTTCCTTTGTATTTTTTTTTCATTATTTCCCTGGATATCCTTGATCCTTTGTTCTTCCAAATGAACTTTGTTATGGTTTTTTCTAGATCAGTAAAAAAATTTTTTGGAAGTTCCATGGGTTTGGCACTAAATAGATAGATGAGGATTTATACCAGGGATGCAGGGCTGGTTCAATATTAGGAAAACCATCCACATAATTGACCACATCAACAAGCAAACTAACAAGAACCACATGATTATCTCAATAGATGCAGAAAAAGCCTTTGATAAAATACAACGCCCATTCCTAAACAACACCCATTCCTATTAAAAACACTACAAAGAATAGGAATAGAAGGGTCATTTCTAAAAATAATAAACAGTATCTATCTAAAACCATCAGCTAACATCATCTGCAATGGGGATAAACTAGATGCATTCCCATTTAGATCAGGAGTGAAACAAGGATGCCCATTATCACCTCTATTATTTAACATTGTACTAGAAACACAAGCAGTAGCAATTAGAGAAGAAAAAGAAATTGAAAGCATTAAAAAGGGCAAGGAGGAGACCAAGTTATCGCTCTTTGTGGATGACATGATGGTCTATTTAAAGAATCCTAGAGAATCAACCAAAAAGCTAGTCGAAACAATCAACAACTTTAGCAAAGTAGCAGGATACAAAATAAACTCGCATAAGTCATCAGCTTTTCTATATATCTCTAACACAGCTCAGCAGCAAAAACTAGAAAGAGAAATCCCATTCAAAATCACCTTAGACAAAATAAAATACCTAGGAATCTATCTCCCGATACAAACACAGGAACTATATGAACATAACTATAAAACACTCACCACACAACTAAAACTAGACTTGAGCAAATGGAAAAACATTAACTGCTCTGGGGTAGGATGAGCCAATATAATAAAAATGACCATCCTACCCAAACTTATTTAACTATTTAGTGCCATACCCAAGGAAATCCCAAAAAATTTCTTTACTGATTTAGAAAAAAACCATAACAAAGTTCATTTGGAATAACAAAAGATCAAGGATATCCAGGGAAATAATGAAAATAAAAACACAAATGACCACTGCTTTATAATAGAGTTTGAGATCTGGGACTGCAAGGCCACCTTCCTTTGTATTTTTTTTATTATTTCCCTGGATATTCTTGATCCTTTATTCTTCCAAATGAACTTTGTTATGATTTTTTCTAAATTAGTAAAAAAAATTTTTTTTGGAAGTTCAATGGGTATAGCACTAAATAGATAAATAAGTTTGGGTAGGATGGTCATTTTTATTATATTGGCTCATCCTACCCCAGAGCAGTTAATTTTTTTCCAATTGCTCAGGTCTAATTTTAGTTGTGTGGAAAGTGTTTTGTAGTTGTGTTCATATAGTTCCTGTGTTTGTCTTGGAAGGTAGATTCCTAAGTATTTTATTTTGTCTAAGGTGATTTTGAATGGGATTTCTCTTTCTAGTTTTTACTGCTGAGCTGTGTTGGAAATATATAGAAATGGTGATGACTTATGTGGGTTTATTTTGTATCCTCCTACTTTGCTAAAGTTGTTGATTGTTTCAACTAGCTTTTTGGTTGATTCTCTAGGATTCTTTAAATAGACCATCATATCATCCACAAAGAGCGATAACTTGGTCTCCTCCTTGCCTATTTTAATGCCTTCAATTTCTTTTTCTTCTCTAATTGCTACTGCTTGTGTTTCTAGTACAATGTTAAATAATAGAGGTGATAATGGGCATCCTTGTTTCACTCCTGATCTAAATGGGAATGCATCTAGTTTATCCCCATTGTAGATGATGTTAGCTGATGGTTTTAGATAGATATTGTTTATTATTTTTAGGAATGACCCTTCTATTCCTATGCTTTCTAGTGTTTTTAATAGGAATGAGTGTTGTATTTTATCAAAGGCTTTTTCTGCATCTATTGAGATAATCATGTGATTTTTGTTGATTTGCTTGTTGATGTGGTCAATTATGTGGACGGTTTTCCTAATAATGAACCAGCCCTGCATTCCTGGTATAAATCCTATTTGATCATAGTGAATGACCCTCCTGATCACTTGCTGGAGTCTTTTTGCTAGTATCCTATTTAGGATTTTTGCGTCTATATTCATTAGGGAGATTGGTCTATCATTTTCTTTCTCCGTTTTTGACCTGCCTGGTCATTTGGAATCAGTACCATTTTTGGGTCATAAAAGGAATTTGGTAGAACTCCCTCTTTACTTATTATGTCAAATAGTTTGTATAGTATTGGGATTAGCTGTTCTTTGAATGTTTGATAGAATTCACTTTTGAATCCATCAGGCCCTGGGGATTTTTTCTTAGGGAGTTCTTTGATGGCCTGTTGGATTTCTTTTTCTGATATGGAATTATTTAAGAATTCTATTTCTTCTTCTGTTAGTCTAGGCAATTTATATTTTTGTAAATATTCATCCATATTGCCTAGATTGGTATATTTATTGCCATATAATTGGGCAAAGTAGTTTTTAATGATTACCTTAATTTCCTTTTCATTGGAGGTGAGTTTCCCCTTTTCATCTTTGATGCTATTAATTTGCTTTTCTTCTTTCCTTTTTTTAATTAGATTGACCAGTACTTTGTCTATTTTGTTTGTTTTTTCAAAGTACCAGCTTCTAGTCTTATTTATTAGTTCAATAGTTCTATCACTTGTGATTTTCTTAATTTCTCCCTTAGTTTTTAGGATCTCTAGTTTGGTTTTCTTCTGGGGGGTTTTAATTTGTTCACTTTCAATTTTTTTTTTTTTGCATTTCCAATTCATTTATCTATGCCCTCCCTAATTTGTTAATACATGCACTCAGGGATATGAATTTTCCTCTGAGTACTGTTTTGGCTGCATCCCATAAGGTTTGAAAGGATGTCTCACCATTGTCATTTTCCTCAATGAAACTGTTAATTGCTTCTATGATTTGTTCTTTAACTAATTTCTTTAGTTCTTTAGTTCTTTAACTAACAAAAATCCAATTAATTTTTGATTTGGGTTTCCATGTACCCTTACCAATCATTAGTTTTATTGCCTTATGATCTGAAAAGGATGCATTTATTATTTCTGCTTTTCTGCATTTTTATGCTATGTTTCTGCGACCTAGTATATGGTCAATCTTTGTGAATGTGCCATGTGGTGCTGAGAAGAAGGTGTATTCCTTTTTGTCCCTGTTTATTTTTCTCCATATGTCTATTAACTCTAATTTTTCTAGGATTTCATTCACTCCTTTTACCTCTTTCTTATTTATTTTTTTATTTGATTTATCTAAATTTGATAGTGGTTGGTTCAGATCTCCCACTAATATGGTTATACTGTCTATTTCCTCCTTCAATGCTCCTAGTTTCTCCATTAGAAATTTGGGTGCTATACCATTTGGTGCATACATGTTGATTAGTGATATTTCCTCATTGTCTATAGTCCCTTTTAACAAAATATATTTGCCTTCCCTATCCCCTTTAATCAGGTCTATTTTTGCTTTGGCTTTGTCAGATATCATGATTGCAACTCCTGCCTTCTTTCTAACAGTTGAGGCCCAAATGGTCTCACTCCATTCTTTAATTCTGACCTTGTGAGTGTCTACCCGCTTCAAGTGTGTTTCTTGAAGACAACATATGGTAGGGTTTTGGATTCTAATCCATTCTTCTATTTGTCTACATTTTATGGGTGAGTTCATCCCATTCATGTTCAAACTTATGATTGTCACTTGTGGATTCCCTGGCATTTTGATATCCTCCCCTAATTCTGACCTTTCTTCTTTAGCTATAACCTTTTAAACCAGTGATTTACTTTAAATCTGTCCCCCTAGTCCCCTCCCTTGATATGCTTCCCTTTCTAGCCCCTCCCTTTTTGTTCCCTTCTCCTCCCCCCTTTCCTTCCCTCCCTTTTTGTGTTCCCTCCCCCCTACTCCCCTTGGTTTTCCCTTCTCCCTTACCCCGTTGGATAAGATAGAATTCAAGATCCCAATGGATCTAGATGCTCTTCCCTTTCAGAGTTTATTTCACTGAGAGTAAGATTTAAGTAAAAACTCTCTTCCTCTCCTTCTTATAGGAGAATTCTTCCCCTCCCCTTCCCATGTGTATCTTTGTGTGAGAAAGATTATTCTATTTAGTTTTTTTTTCCTATTTCTTGGAGTATATCTTAGTACCGTCAATGATTTCCCCCATTTTTCTTTCTCCCCCCCCTTTCTCCATATTGTCTTGATGCCCCAAACTTTCCCTATGCGTGATTCTTCTTACTACTCTAATGATTCATACAATTTTTGAGAGTTACACATTACATTTTCCCCACATATTAATATATATATATATATATATATATTTGATATAAATGTAATCCTTATAAAAGAGAGTTTGAATAAAAGAAAAAGATAACATTTTTTCCTTTTCCCTGTCCTTCACATTTACCTTTTCACGTTTCTCTTGCTCTTTGTGTTTGGACGTCAATCTTTCCACAGAGCTCTGGTCTTTTCTTTACAAATACTTGGAAATCTTATATTTTGTTGAATGCCCATACTTTCCCTGGAAGTATATAGTCAGTTTTGATGGATAGCTGATTCTTGGTTGTGGACTCAGCTCTCTTGCCTTTCTGAATATCATGTTCCCGGCCTTTCGGTCGTTCAGAGTGGAAGTTGCTAGGTCCCTTTTGAAGCTGATTGGCAATCCTTTATATCTAAATTGTCTTTTTCTGGCTTCTTGTAAGATTTTTTCTTTTGCTTGGAAGCTTTGGAATTTGGCAATTACATTCCTGGGAGTTGTCTTTTGGGGATTTAGTTTAGAGGGTGTTCTGTGAACTCTTTCAATGCCTGTATTGCCCCCTTGTTCTAGAATCTCTGGGCAGTTTTCTTTGATGATATCTTGTATAATGATGTCAAGATTACTATTTATTTCTGTTTTTTTCTGGCAGACCAATGATTCTCAGATTGTCTCTCCTTCCTCTGTTTTCCAGGTCTGTCATCTTGTCAGTGAGATATTTTATGTTATCTTCTAATTCCTTAGTCTTTTGACTTTGCTTTATTAATTCTTGCTCTTTACAAGATCATTGTCTTCCAGTTGCCTGATTCTGACCTTTAAAGACTGGTTTTCCTTTTCAGTTTGTTCTGTCCTGTTTTTTGAGGCTTTGAGCTGTTTTTGCATTTGTGTATTTTGGTCCTTCAGATTGCCAAGTTCCGTTTGCATTATTTCCCATTTTTTCTGCCAGAAAGCTTCCATCTTTTTTCATAATTTCCGATTTATATTCTTCAAGAGCTTGTGGAGAATTTCCATTTTTTTTTTTGGATGGTTTTGGAGCATTTGTTTGTGTTTCCTCTTCTATTTCCTCTGTATTTTGTATTTTCACTCCATAAAATGTGTCCATAGTCACCCCCTTATTGTTGCTTTTCTTGGTGTTGGGAGGCTGAGCACTGTGTTTTCTCTCCTTTCCAGTCAGAAATCTGAGTGAGGAGGGCTGGTTCTCAGTGTATGGGTCTAATGATCTGAGGCTTTAACCCCAGGCAAATTCTCTGTTCTCTGCAGCTGTGCTGTCTTCCTGGGGAAGCTCAGGGTCTGCCCTCAGCTGCCTACCAGCATTTTGGGTGTTATTGCTCTCAGGTGTGGGTCTTTGGTGTTTTAGTTAACTCCCAAGACCTGTGGGTGTCCCTTGCTTACTTCAGGGGATCCCTTCATGCACTTGTTGATTATAGCATGCTAGTTCTGGGTGCCTGCGATCTGAGTTCCCCTTGCCTGCCTACCGGGGTTTCGGGTTTTACTACTCCCACAGGTAGGTCCTTGGTGGTCTTACTCAGGCCCCTAGACCTGGGGCTGCCCATTTTTCAGTCCTGGGGTGCCCCTCCCTCAGTTCTTGATTCTGGCCAGGGCTGACTTAAACTCTGGCTCTGTCAGCATGGTGGGTGGGGGGAGGGGGAGTTAGCTTTTCGTTCCCTTATATTGTGGAAATGCTGGAGTCCCACCTACCTTCTGCTGCACCTTAGTGTGGGGTCTCTCCATTCTTATGAGGATTGTGGTTTTTGTTTTGGGGGGGTCTTTTGAGGTTGTCTGTGTCATTGGGTCTGAGGAAGGGAAGCCAGACGCATCTACTCTGCAGCCATGCTTACCCAGAAGTTCTGGTTAGGAAATATATTAATCCATTAGCCATTAGTGATTAATAGGCATATCCAGAGCACCCCTCTAGCAGTATCCATCTGTCTAGAATTATCTCTCATCTATCTCCATAACTAGGCAGCTTCAGGTGTCCCCTACCAGCAGCTCTCTCTAGTAACCTAGAGTATCCAGTTACAACAACCAGAAATATTTCCCTACAGATGACCCATTTTATTACAATATTTGGTATATATTAGGCACTTAATAAGTGTCTGATGTTTGATAATTCATTAATTCAACATGCATCCATGAGTACTAGATTGTAAGCAAGTATTAGATTGTGGACAAGGATCATTTATCATCTGAATGTTCTAATTACCCAGTACCTAATATTATACATATGTAATCACTGTTTCTTGAGTTGAATTTAAATATTAAAAAATATTGCTTGACTCTTAGCACATACAGAGAATACAGAGAAATTATTTAACCTCTTTGTCACATTCAAAGATAATAGATATGAGTTGCTCTATATTGCTAGGGAGACTTTCCATAACAGGAATACTCTAAACTGACTAAATCACAGGTTCAGATAAAAATATGTAAATAAACATATACAAAAAAAATTACTAGTTCACATATTTAAAAATATGTTTTAAAATATCTGTCCTGAGTCTCCTAACATTATAAGGATACTGTGAAGATTAAATTTAACTCTCCCCTGATTATAACAATGAAATTAATTAATTCTCCCCTGATTGTGAAGATTAGATTGTAACCCCTAACTATTTTTAGAACACCCTAATTAAAGTTGAATATGGAGATCTGCCCATTTTTAGATATAATCACCAAAAGTGTAAACATCACACTTAATCACTGAGTGGGAGGTTTGTGACCCATGTGTTTGATAGTGGGTGATGAATCAGAATCAACTGACTGCCTTATGGGTAGTCCTAGAGCCGAGTGTCAACTGTGATTGGTAGATGTAAAATTCGGAGAAGGCACAGGAAGTGACACAAGAGAAAATGTCTTTAAAAGGGAATGACAACTTCCTGAAGGAATTCAATTCTTCATGCTTTTGTGTTGAGGCTGGTGAAGAGGAGCAGAAGGATCTGCTGACTGGACCTGAGACCCTGTTCCTTAGACTGACACATGGTGAGTGAAAACTTAACTGTTGGATTTTTCTGAGGAGACTTCCCCAGGTCCTGGGCTACAAGGGCTGAGGCCTATCTGATTGAGGACTAACCTCCCCTGCCTGGGTTGAGCCAGAGATAAATTACTTAGTGTTTAGACTAAATATCTTACCTTATCTTCTCTCTGATTTCTTACTTTACTCTTTCTACAATTTGTAAATAAATTATAAATAAATCTCTTGGAATTAATTAAATTCCTGGTGACCATACTCTTAAACAATCAAGTCCAACCCTTTTAAAAAACAACCCCTTTTCCCCCTCACAATACCCATGGAGCCCTCAAACTATCCTTCACCTTCAGTTTTCCCCTATTCTCACTGTGACAGGCTCATCCTTTTTCTTTAATATTTTTTATTCTGGACTGAAACACCAAATAAAATTAGAATTTCCATATAAAATGTAGAACAGAAAAATAGCATCACATATGAAACCATAAATGTTTTATGCACAGTTTATTTTTTCCTCCTAAATATTCAAGAAATACAGTATGTGACTTTCAAAGAAACCTGCTTGAATACTACTACTAGACTTGTATCTCAGAGATCAAAGAAAAAGAAAAAGGATCTATTTGTAGAAAAATATTTATAGCAGATCTTTTTGTGGTGGCAAAGAATAGAAAATTGAGGGGATGCCTATCAATTGGGGAATAACTAAAGTTATGTTATCTGGTTGGCTATTGTATTGTAAGTAGTGACAAAAAAGAGTAGTTTCAGAAAAACACAGGAAGGAGGCAGTTAGGTGGCTCAGTGGATTAAAAACCAAGCCAGGAGATTCTGGATTCAAATCTGGACTCAGACACTTTCTAGCTATGTGACCCTGGACAAGTCACTTGACCATATTGCTTGGCCTTTACTGTTCTTCTGCCTTGGAACCAATACCCTGTATTGATTCTAAGATGGAAGATAAGGGTTTAACTTTTTAAAATGGAAAGACATTTGTGAACTGATACAAAGTGAAGTGAGCAGAACCAGAACATGATCAACTGAGAAAGATTTAGCTATTCTGATCATGACATTTCCAAAGAACTCACAATGAAAAATGCTATCCACAACTAATGAACTCTGAGAGCAGATTGAAGCATCCTTTTTTCACTTTATATTTTCTTGCTTTGTTTTTCAATTTTGCAACATGGGAATATGTTTTGTATGATTTCACATGTATATTGATAGTATAATTTTTGCTTTCTCAATGTGCAGGGGAAGGAAGGGAAAGAATTTGGAACTTCAAAAATTTTAATGAATATAATAAATAAAGTATACATACACACACACACACACACACATATATTGTCTGAGAACTTATAGGTATAGCTATGCCAGATGTTCTAGAAAATAAAGAAGTTGATTAGACAGAATTCCCTGGGAAGTAACTACTGTTGGAGATGCCTCCTGGCCAGTGTTCCTGTCAGTGCTACAAATGTAGTCACTGAAGACTAAAAACAAGAAAGTTCTTGGCACTGTCAAATGGCTCTCCATCAAAACCAATATGATTTTTTATCAGTGCAGATATTATTAAAGATAGGCATTGCTGTCTGTTTTACCCCTGCAGCCTCAGGACCATGGGACCTTTCCTTCTTACTTGAAGTTGAAATCTTCCATACATTGTCTCCCCTATTAGAGAGTGAGGTTCTTAAGACTGTCATATTTTTCAACTTATATCTCCTGTGTTTTGGACATAGTACTACTTAAATATTGTCATTCATTTATTTCCCTGAAGTACCTTATTCTCAAGAAAGTAAAAGACAAATACACAAAAAAGTTATGAGACAAGGCAGTATGAGATAATTACTAGAAAAAATTTTGGAATTAGTTTCTTTCTTACTTCTGTAGAGATTCAACTTGAGCTCCCCGTTCTTTATGAAGCCTTCCTTGTTCTCACCATCTCACAATTGCTAGTGCCCTGGCTTCCAAAACTATCATTTTTTAAAAATTCTGTATTTTTTGTTCAGTCATTTTCAGTTGTTGTCCAACTCCTTGTGACCCTATTTGAGGTTTTCTACACAAACCTATTGGAGTGTTTTGCCATTTCTTTTTCTAGCTCATTTTATAGATGAGGAAACTGAGGCAAACAGCAAAATGACTTGTCCAGGGCCACACAATTAGGGAGTGTCTGAAGCCAGATTTGAATTCCTTCCTGACTTCCTAACACCAAGCCTGATTCTCTAATCACTCTTCCACTAGCAGTCCTATTTTGCATTTAACCTATATATATTTGTATATCTATGTTAATTTTCCCTAATAAGTTGTACACTTCTTGAGGGCTGCAATTCTTTCATGGTTAGCTCTATTCCCAGTATCAGAGTATGGAGGTCACAGGTTTTTCATCAAGAGGAAAGAATAAGTTTTTAGAGTTTACTTTTACTGGGTAAGAGGAAAAAGGAGGAAGCATCATATTAGGTACACTCTAGTATTGAACTCAAATTAGAAACAGGTCCACTAATTCCTACAAGGATCCCTGCAGGCCATATATGGATTTAGTTTTAGAATATATCATCCATACTATATTGTATTTTAATTGTTTTTTAATATGTTTTAATCCAGTTTAGTCACACTTGAGATTCTGGCACATATTTGATGCCTTTGGTATATCCAGTTGGCAAATTCAGACACATACAGAATAATGTGATTTGGAGGAGGAAGACCCTAACATGTGAGAGAATCAGAAAAGGCTTCTTGTAGGAAGTGGCACCCGAACAGAATCTTGTGCTTAGAACTGTGAAGCTGAGCCATGCAAGACTAAAATGAAAAGCAAAGGTAATACCTCTCTTCCTTTGTGATTGCCTCCCTTTTCCTCCAAAAGAACTAGTTAGTATCATAGATGCAACCATATGCTCCTTAAGTTCCTTTGTGGTTACCGTCTCACCGAAACAAGTTCCACCCAGTTTGAGATCCAATTCTGAAGTGACCTTGACACTTGGAGATAGCCAATCTTTAGCTTTCAAGTTGCTATTAGCTTTTGCAAGTAACTGGATAAACCAATGGAAATCAGAGGAAAAGTCGGAAGTCTTGTGTGAATCACTTTAATAAGTAGTTGAGTTACTTTTTTAACTACATTTCAATTTTATAATAGACATTTAAGTGCCAATTGAGTATAAATCACTCTCCTCTTTAAAAGAACATTGCTTATAAACAAAACTTTTATTAACCTGAAAACACTCATGTTTTAGCATGTATAATTTCCATCATATTTTTTCTTGCTTGCACCCTTCAGTCCTTGGAAACTGTAAAAGCCATTCGGTTATGCAAAGTCCTATAAAATCCTCAAATGCCACAGTTCATATACATAAAGCAGTAAGAAGATACCATGCCCTCTATAGCATAAAACACCAGGAATATGTGGGTATTTTAAAAATGATTATTAATGATCTGTGGTCATATGTCATAGATATTCTGGGATAGTCTCAATTTGAACTAGAAATGTCTATTAAATTACTGCATGCCCTAATTTTGGTTTGGTATTATAGCCGCTATGTGTACAGCATCAAGAAAATTAAGTCTTCTCTACTTTTTTCATGCTAAACAGAGGCAAACTGGTGACATCTTTAGTCTGCTAATTCAGCAGCTTTGTTAAGTGTATTAAGGTTAGCCATTATCCCTTCATCTCTATTGCATTGGATGGAACCAGTTTTAGTTTGCCTTTTTAGAAGCCTTGCGATCAAGCCAATGGAGGAGCAGCTGAAGGAACCAAGGATGTTTAGCCAGGTGAAGAACAGAGTTAAGGGAAACATTACTTCTCAAGTATTTGAAAGACTGGCATGAGGAAGAGGAATTAGACTTGTTCTTCATGGTCTTAGAGGGCAGATAGAGCAAGAAGTCCAGGATGGAAGTGACAGCAGTTTCTAATGTCAAAAAAAAAAATTCTTAATCAGAGCAGTTGAAAAGTGAATCTGTAATGAGGAAAGAGGTTCTCTCTCCCCCATGGTCTTTAAGCAAAGGTTGACTGAGCACTCTGGATGTACTGTAGAGGTTTTTCTTGTTCAAGTACAGTTTGGAATAGCTATCCCCTGGAGTCCCTTCCAGCTCTGAGATTTGATAATTCTGTAAAGTTTGTCAAGAGGCCAGTGGAAAATGAGGCTTAAGAGCAAAATCCTCTTTCTTAAGGAGTTCCTTATAAAGCCCACATGCTGTTGGAACAAGACAAGTCAACAGTGTTCATTAAGCATTTACTATGGGCTAAGTGCTAGGGATATAAAGAAAGCCAAAATGGTCCCTGCCTTCAAGGAGCTCACATTCTAATGGGGGATGCCCACTTGCCAATAGTTATGTACTTGCAAGAGATATATACAGGGTATCCTCAAGCTAGCGGAAGTACTTAAAGAAGGCACTAAGCATGTTAGGTGGACTTCCATTGCAAACAGAGGACATAAATAAAAGCCTCTGCATATGATCAGCAAATAGGCAGGGACAGATGGATTGCAATGTGCATTATTTGGAGACAATTCCAATATCAGTGAGACCACAAATCCTTTTGAGTATGTGGATGAACCTCTAGTGCAGGTAAAGAAAGAAAACTACTTGCAAGTCACCATTTCAGAAACAAAATCATGAGGACGGTATTGGGGGAGCAAATCTAAATTCCTCTCCATTAGCATGATTTCCATAACTTAACTTTAAAGGTTGAATTGATTTCTGTTTACATAAACTCAACTGTGAAAATAATTGCATTCTTTCTGTTTACACCATCAAATCCAATCAAGCCAAACTAGATGGTTAGCCAGGATGATTAATGAATGCAGCACTAGCTGATAGCTCTAATTTCAAAATGTGTTACTCTTGTCAGGGTTGATTAGTTCTCAATCTAAAACTGATGCTATTGAGAGCCTTTAGCAATTTAGATGGGGGTAGTAGAGAAGCAAAATTTCCAATGGGGCAAAAAGGGTTTCTGGGGGGATCCTGCTGCTTCCAGTAAACTTACCTAGAGCTGCAACATTGGGAATACAAACTATTCAAAAATGTTCAATACGAGTCTGCCTTCCAGACAGACTCAGTGGAAGAAGTGAAGTTAATATAACAATATCTGTCATGGGTGGGAAGGGTGGGGAGGAACATTCGACTAGAAAAACTCAGACTTTGCCATAGGAATTCTCAAGTGGTTGGGGTATTAATATTGATCATTCCACATTGGGAACTTTTCATGGAGCAGAAATAAATGAAATGGAGGTAAGAGGTTAATACTCTGCCATGCTATAGTAACTTTTCTAAAAATGAATCCATGGGGAAATCAGTGTAGTCAGTGGTGGAGGCCAGCATTTTTATTAATAATATAAAAAGAAATCTTGGGGATAGTGAGTGCTATGTAAGGACTAACTGCAGAGGCATAGAATTATTAGGCAGGATTGTTAGGCATCAGGAGCAGTTCAGGTCCAAGAAGGCCAGCTAATTCTGTACTGATCAGATTGCAAGCTGAGAAACTAATTAAAGTAATTACCCTGTTCTCAACCTATACAAAAGGCTAAAATGGACCTAACATTGTTTTTGTAGCATCAAGATAGAGGTAAGAATTAGAATGCTGAAAATGGTTTTGACTTTAGGACCACATGACAGGTATCATTAAACATTTTCAACATCTCTGCTTATAGAATGTTTTATTATTTGTCCAAATTTCCCAAGACATTTTAAATGAAGCAATTTACAAACTCTTCACCGCAGAGGAAAGTTTTTCTGTCTTCAGATGACATCCTTGTTCAGTTGGGTTTGGCAGTTTAGTAGTCATGGGTTGGAAATTTGAGTAAATTATGAGTGCATCTTAGCTACTTCTAGGAAAAAGGCTGCAAATAATTTGGATCCCTCTATATAGTTGTACCTAATAGAAGAAAAAAATGAAGGAAAAAGTCATTTCAGCACATATTAGAATAAAAGTATTTGTAGAGGAAGATAACAGTTTTAAAATCAAGCTGATGTCTTCAACTCAGCATTCTGAGATTATAGGGGGAAAGCAATTTTGTGTACCCAAGGGAGAAATATTATAATCATGAAGGGGATCGGGTCAACAAATCAGGAGTTATGTGCCATAGCGTGTCTTGTAGTATGACCAAGGTGGTTATGGGACTTGCTGAGAGAAAGGATCTTATTTTAGTTTCTAATGTCAAGGTTTCTAATATTTAGCATTTCTTTTGTCCACCCCAATGTGTGAAGCTTAGAATAGTTACACAATCTGACAAATAGCTATGCAATATGAGGAGTCTCTTTAAAAGTGTTTGGTGCATGTAAGAGTGAGAGCCATTTCATAATGGATAAGTGGTCAAAGGATATGAACAAACATTTCTCAGAAGAATTGTAGACTATTAATAATCATATACAAGATTGTTCCAAATCATGAGTACGGAGAAATGCAGATTAAAACAACTCTTGACGTTTCAGCCAGTCAAGAATTTCTTAAGCCCTTACTGTGTGTGCCTAGCATGATTCCAAGCAGCAGGGATGGGGATAAATAGAAAGGCAACAACTTTGTCCCTGCCCTCAAGGAGCTTGTATTCTAATGGGCAGAGATGATAATAAATGTAAATAGCCAAGGCTGTAAGGCTTTCTGGAAGATAAGCACACTAATACACTGTTGGTGGAACTGTGACCTTGAAAGCAACTTGGAATTAGGAACTTTTAAATTAAATTGAATTTGTTTTTAAAAAAGTGATTAGAATGTCAATACTTGGCCTCAGAGATCTCACTGCTAGGCATATACTTCAAGGAGGTTAAGGAGAGAGAGAAAGGTTGCATATATGTCAAAGTATTCATGACAGCACTTTTTTTATGGTAGTAAGGAATTAAAAGCAGTGGGTTGAACAAATTGTGGAACACAAATGTAAGAGAACATTACTATACCATAAGCAACAATGACTAAAAAAGATCATGGAAAGACTTCTATGAACTGAAGCAGGGTGAAGTAAGCAGAGGCAGGAAAATAACCACTAATAATGTAAATACTGTAGCAAAAAAAAAATTATATGAAGCTGAACTCTAATTATAGTAACCAAACTTGATAATGAGAAAAGTTAAAACAGATATCTCCCCTTCCTCCTTTGGACTAAGTGTTTGGAAGATTGGCTTAACTATAACACATGCCTGTGTGTTGGTTATTTTTGCTGAAATACCTTTTTTCTTTTTTAATCTTTGTTACAGATGATAGCTCACTGCATAGGGGAACAGGGAAGAATATATTTGGAAATGAAAATGACATGAAAACAAGATATCAATAAGAAAAATTTAATTTTAAGTGTATTTGGTTGTTCTCAGTTAGTGAATGGAATAGGGATCTGAGAAGATACCCGATGAATCCACCCCACCAAGTATTCTCATTGACCTGTTTATTTTCTCATTTTGAGAATGTTCTCCATCATCAACAGCTCCTATGGGTAGCATCATCACACTCTTTTGGATGATATCCTGGAATGTTTTAGCAATCGGAATAGTTGATCCATCTCGGATCATATCAGGATCTACTCCAAACACTGAAATACAGAAAAAAGAGAAAGTGCTTCAAATAAAATAACCACCTGAGTACAGTCAGTTCAACAATCAACATCTCTTTGTTGCTGTTCAGTTGTTCCACTCATGTCCAACTCTTTGCGACCCCATTTGGGGTTTTCTTGTCGAAGATACTGAATGGTTTGCTCTTTCCTTCTCTAGTTCATTTTGCAGATGAGGAAACTGAAGCAAACAGGGTTAAGTGACTTGCTTAGGAACACACAGCTATTTCAACATTTTTTAGGCCTCACCTATGTGCTAGACATGTAGATACTGACAAGAGCATTCCCTGCATTCAAGGAGTCTACATTCTAAATATACCTAGATTTCTCTCTGTGTGTGTATGCATGTCTATCTCTCTCCCTTCATACATACAGCATAGACAGTATATATCAGTAGTCTTTTAAAATACTGTTCTCATCAACATTTCTTTTAATGGTTTGGCATTTCAGAGATAGGGAAACTCTTTTGTAATCAACCCACATACATTTATCTAAATTATATTACTACTTCTTGAATTAAATGGGGAAAGAAGTATTTTTTTCTCATGAAGGATATACATTTAACATTGTTCAAAGCAATCCACTAGCTATATATAGTGTAAAAATTAAAATAGTGGAGTCATAAACTGTTACAGATAAAAGAGTGGTTGCTTTAAATTGTGACCGCAGAAAATATGGTTTCAAGACAGTGTCTTGTTTTAAATCAAATATAAGGTGGTCGCCAGGGAAAAATTCCCAAATATTAAATATACCCAAGTCAGCTGGGTTTTATAGAGATTTTAATTAATACAATTGAGGAATTAATGAAAGAGAGAGAGAGAGAGAGAAAGGAAATAATGAGAAAAAGGGCTAGACCAGCCTAGGCCAGCATGAGCCAGCCTAGGAAAACCCTAAGAGAGAGATCAGTCAGTCTTTTATCTACTCACCACAAGATTTGTCCAAGCAAGATTCTAGTGTTCAGAGAGACACCAGTTCAGCTTTGGTCAGCTCATTCTCCAGAGAGAGTTCTCTGAGAGGGAGACCCAAAAGAGTCCCTTGCAGAGTCCCTTGCTCTCAGCTTATCATCTCCTTTTTAAAAAGAATTTTCTTCTATGTCACCTCCCCTAAGTTCTTCCATCTACCAACCACAGTAGACGTTTTCCAAAGGACAGACCATTCTTAATTCACACTTGAGTCTACTAAACTTTTGAGTAATTCACACCTAGGTAGACTAAAAACCTCTAAGTTCTCACCTCTTTGCCCTTTGCAAGTTCACAAGTTGCCTGACCTTTATAGGTACTTAGCACCCTTTTGTATTAGATCTAAAAATAGGCACAGCTTAAGGGCTTTTGCCTTACTATAAGTATGGGTTTAAGTACTTTTCATTGTTCAGCAAGGAGTTTACAACTTTATCTTCCCCTAAAGTATGCTTAAGTAGGGGTGGAGTAGAGGTCTCACATTCCTGATCTAAGTCCCTTCATTGTTTAAAATGGGGAATGGTCTTAACCAAGTGCTCCGAAGTAGGGTCTGAGAATTTTTAAGGTTCACAATAGATAATATGTTCAATGATCAAAAGAGAAAGGATTTGGTAACCTGCTTTCTGCATAGAACTAAGAAACAATTGCTCTAAAGACCAAGCTGAATTTCAGCATTTTTGTACTTGAGACAAGTATCTCATGCTGTGCTCCAAATCAAGTGGGCCGGAAATGGTGGGGCTAGATAGCCATCACCCTGTAGGAGGAGAAAGAGGGACCCCACAATAACAATGATAGGGAGTCATTTCCCTTTCTTAGGTAGCAAGGCACCTGGTTGTTGCTCATTTTAATTAATCATTCTTGATTACTAGCATAGTGCTAGACTCTTAAGTCAAGTCATTCCTCTAACACTCACAGCTAGGATAGGACCCAGGTAATGACTTAACCATTAGGTGCCACCAGTGACTCCCTGGGACTTCTCTTCTGAGTCAAAAAATGGTCTGTTCTGGTTGCTGATCTGCCCTGTAAAATGAATAAAGGGGATTCTTACTAGCTGATAACATAAAGATCCTCTCATTTTTGTTAACCTTGTATCAAGATCAGTTATTTATGCTTATTCAGCATCCAAAGACCCTAGTTAGAGCTGGTATAATAGTTAAAGCTGGAGTTGCCTTTAGAGATCATTTTATTCAACCCTTTTATTTTACCAGTGAGTGGCTAGGTGAATCAGTGGATACAGCACAATAAGTGGAATCAGGAAGACTTGAATTCAAATTCAGCCTCAGACTGATTGGACAAGTCACTTAACTGTTTGCCTCAACTGTAAAATGAGTTAGAGAAGGAAAGGGCAAACCACTCTAGTATCTTTGCCAAGAAAACCCCAAATGGCATCACAAAGAATCAAACACAGATGAAGAATTTATTTTACTGAGGAGGAAACAGAGATCCAGAGTCAGTGCCAGATCTTCTAACTCTATGTCTAGCACCTTTTCAGTCTTGTTGCTGAAACTCAGACTCTCTCAAGGGCCCTGCCAAACCAGTCTGTCTTGATCCCATGACTCAATATAAGCAGCTGAGTAGGGAGGATCTAGGAACTGGAAGGCAGGAATGTCTACAGGCAGACATGGCCCTCCAGCAGAGGCTCTGAGACGTCCTTCCCCTACCTTGCCCTCTCTAAAGAGGTCCCCACCTCAGTCCCTCAGGGCTCAGATTATGCCAAGAGGAAGCTCCTGGAGAGGATTTTCTCTTCAAGAACTCTTGGGTTTGGGGTGGCATTTCTCCTTTAGTGGTGGGTTGTCCTCTAAGCACCTCCACTCTATTCAGGGTTCTCTTCACTTTCATTTAGGGTCCCCTTTGAAGGAAAGGTTAAGAAGCCAAGAAGGTAAAATATTACCACCATCCCCCCCAAAAAAGAGAATGTCCCTGGAATAGAGGAGGCCGAGATATTCCTAGGAAGACCTAGTCTTCTAATAGAAGCCAAGGGGCTGTCTCCATCCTTCCATTCAACCCATCTGAAATTTTTACCTCCCTTTCCCTGAGCACGGGATGCTTAAAATCAGCCTCTGAATGACTCCCTCCCCAAGGGCTGATTTTGGGTAGGACACTTTTCACTAGGATTTCAATGATCTGCCAGCCGCTCTTGCATCCCAGAGCAGTAGATGCTATAGTGTAGTTAGGTGATCTCTGCAGGGTCACCAAGCTAGAGCTCAGTCTTCCTCCTCACCCAGAGTCTTGGCCAGAGCTTGAGCTTGAGTCCTTTCAGTCTCAACTCTTGCTCTGTCTATTCTCTCTTCTGAGAAGCAAAAAGAGTGGATCTCTACCTTCACCTTCCTCCCTAGAGGACTATAAATGGTAGCTGTAGCCCTTTACATTTCCCATCCCAGGGCAAATTTTCTGCCCTAAATTCCCTGACCTAGTTACAACTCTAGATAAAGATAAGCTCAAAGGTATGAAGGTGTAAGGAAAGTTGCCAGTGAGGTAGTGCTTTGGGATTTGAATCAGAGCGGTGATTTCATTGGTATGGGGAATTCCCAGAAAAGAAACTCTCCCAATCAAAGCAAATTTGTGCATCCTTTAAACAATAGTTTCAGAGCATTCCCTGGGTTAAGGGAATTTAACCTAAAGGTTAAGAGATTTGTTCACAGTCACACAGTCAATATGTGCCAGAGACTAGACTTAAACTAAGGTCTTCTTGATGCTGAAGGCAGCTCTCCACTATGCTATGCGGCATCTGCTTTGGGATATAAAATAAAGAGAAACAAGCTGTTCCACATCTTTTTTTCATGCCCATGCAAAATGGAGGAGATGCAAAGGATAGATGGGACCACAGAAGGTAAAATGAAGTTTTGATTATGTAAAACAAGTTTTTGCACAAACAAAAACCAATACAGTTAAAAATAGAAGAGAAGCAGGTATATAGGGGGAAATACTTGCTGCAAGATTCTCTGATAAAGATCTAATTTTAAGAAATATATGGATCAGATTCAAATTTATAAGAATAAGAGCTATTCCTCAACTGATAGCCAAAGTATAGGAGAGAAGTTTTCTGAAGAAATCTAAGCTATCATTAGCCATGTAAAAAAATAATCCAAATCACTAATAATTAGAGAAATTAACATAAACATAATTGCTAAGGTTCCCCTCAGACTCTTTTCAGTTTGACACTGTGGCAAAACAGGTATATTAATGCACTGTTTGGTGGAGCTATAAACTAGTCCAGACTTTCTCAAAAGCAAGTTAAAGCCACTCTCAAAAAGTTATTGAATTGTGCATATTCTTTGACATAGCAATACCACTACTAGGCCAATGTCTGACTGAAGAAAGAGGAAAAGGAGCTGTATGTATGTACAAAAAAATATTTAAAACAGCTCTTAGTGATTGCAAAGAATTAGAAACTAAGGGGATACCATCAAATGAAGAATGGTCAAAAAAATTATAGTGTATGGGTATGATGAGGTTCTATTGTGCTGTAAAAAATGATGGAAAGTATGGTTTCAGAAAACCCTAGAATTGGTGGAGAGCAAAGTGAGCAGAGACAGGTTCAATAGATAAAATGCTGGGCCTAGAATCAAGAAGACCAGAGTTCAAATCTAGCCTCAGACAATTGCTAGCTGTATGACCCTGGACAAGTTGCTTAACTTGTTTGCTTAAATCCACTACAGAAGGGAAAATGGCAAACCACTCCAATATCTTTGCTAAGAAAACCCTATGCACATCACTGGCATACTACAGTTGGTCCACGGGGTAACAAAGGGTCAGACCCAACAGAATGACTGAATAACAAAAGTGAGCAGAACTAGTAGAACAATTTATACAATAAAAACAATATTATAAAGACAAACAACTTTGAAAGATTAGTAATTTGATCAGTACAGTAATCAACCACAATTCCAGAGGACCCATGATAAGACAGCCTGCTATCCACTTTCTGGCAGAGAAATGATAGACTCACAGTATAGACTGAAATATGTACACAGGTTGGGGGGAAGAGGGCACTTGAGAGAAAAGGGAATGGCCAGTGCTGGAATTTTTTTTTTTTACTATACATATTTATTATAAGGAGTTCCCCACCACCACCATTTTTTTTCAGTGGGGGAAGGGAAAGTAGGGAAGTGGTGGGAAAAAGTGGAGATAGAATCTGTTTGAAAAAAAAATTATTTATTTAAAAAATCATTTATTTGTAAATTTTAATTTACTTTTTTTAAAGGCATGTATTGGAGTTGAAAAATCAATGGGCCTGGTTCAGAATGTATGATGTATTGTAAACCTCAAATTTCCTTGGCGATCTTAAATTAATATATATCAGTCTTTTAAAGTGATTCCCTTGTAACAGTATGGAGTAATAGTCAGGATGTACAAGTATGGAGGGCTCCTACTCATTTAGTGCAAAGACATCCCCTGCTCTCAAGGAGCTCATGGAGGAGACAATATGCAAACAATTAAGTTCAAATACACCAGAGATAGAACAAGATTGAAATAATCAACAGAGGCAAGTCACTAGAATTAAGAGGGATTTGGAAAGGTTTCTTGTAGAAGCTGAAATTTTGACTGGGACTTGAAGGAAGGCAGAGATGAGGAGGAAAAGCATGGATGATAGCCAGTGGAAGTGCACAAAGTTGGAAGATGGAGTGTTTTGTTTGAGGACCAGCAAGGAGGCCATTGTCATTACCTTGTAGAGTATGTAGTAGGGAAGTAAGGTGCCGTAATATGTGCCGATAGAGAGACAGACAGACAGATAGATGGATAGATAGATGGATAGAAAGATAGAGACAGACAGACAGACAGATAGCTAGATAGATAGATAGCAGATAGATAGATAGATTAATGGATGAAGAGTTTGCAAGTGCAATTCTCTTCCTCTTTTGAGAACCAGGAGATTTATCCTTCTCCTATTATAACCTTCCAATTCTCTTTTATCTTTGGCTAAGTATCATTTAATCACTGATATTAAAAGCAGCCTAACCACCTCCCTTCACTTGGGAGAAGACCATAGTTACTGTAAATAACATTGTCTTCCTTGAACCAGAAGATAACCTTGGTCAAAGGCTTTTAAACACAATCCCTACAACATGCTTGTGTGTGGTTTTCTGTGTCCATCAGAGGCCCAAAGGAATCCTTATGTACAGTTTAGTGTCCCGCTATTCTACTTGGGTTTGACCCTACTGGTTATGTCACTGTAATTTTAAATTCTCTGAACTTAAAAAAGAAGTCCCTTTTGCTGCTGAGTACGAGTCCTTTGCCATGTTCCATGTTGTGATATCAAAAACCCCTAAATGTTCAACCTGTTTTGATTGCTCTTCTTGCAGCCACATACTGAAGATCATGAATATTAGCAACCCACGGGTGGACTCCCAGTGTCATAGTGACTTTCAATTTGTTGGAACTATTGCGCTGAGAGAATATATCCTCAAGGTGCTTTTTCACCTGGAAAACAATATTTTCATTAGAAATATAAAAACGTTCTGTTTACTCCATCACTTTACTCACACTATTTAACCACCCTTATTCTCATTTTCCTCACCTGTAAAATGGACATACTAGAATGTTAAATGTTTCTTTGCAAAACTTATAGAGCATATATTTTTAAAAGAAATCATTATTATTTGTATTATATACTCACTGATCATTCATAGTAATATTTAGTTGATGGGATCTGGGTAAAATACATTTGTGACATCTCAATGAAGTTTCTATTTTATTTTACTGTTGAGAGAATTTAGCCTAAATTATGCTGAAACATTGTACCAAACTATAGCATCTTGCAAGTATGTTAACAACGCACTTTATCTATAAGGTAGCCTCACCCTTGGGGCCAAAATCACTGAACTTCATTCAATGATCAAGTTCAAACTCCTTGACAGATAAAACACAAAAATTTTAAATTCACAAAAGAAGCCTTGTACAAGGCATTAAACAAAGACATCTCTTGTGACAGAAAAAGTCTAAAATATTCCTAAACCTAGATTCAAGTTCTAGGCAAAATACCACACCCTCCTCTCTACCCCAGATGCCTCCCTTCTCCTAAGCCCATCAAAATCTGCCCTGTTCCCTGCAGGGCCCTCCTTCAGCTAATCTGATAACATTTATTCAGATTGACAGAATAATACTGTAACTTCCTTGAGATAACATTTACCTTCTCACCATTGCTTTCAGTATTGGAATTTCACAAACCAGTTAGAAGATTAGATGCCATTTCAAAATCAGGTAGGCCACCAATTACTCTTCCTAAGCACTGGGCCAACTTTGCCTAATTCACTATCCTCTTTTAAGAAAAAATTTTCCTGCCTCTCCAGCAATGACTGACTGATCATACAGTTGACCCCTATCTCACACATAAAATGCCCTTCTTCCTTTTTAAAAAAAAAAAAACAACCTTATCTTCCATCTTACAATTAATACTGTGCAGTGGTTCTAAGGCAGAAGAGCAGTAAGGGCTAGGCAATGGGGGTAAAGTGACTTGCCCAGGGTCCCACAGCAAGGAAGCAACTGAGGCCAGTTTTGAACCTAGGACCTCCCATCTCTAGGCCTGGTTCTTAATCCATTGAGCCATCCAGCTGCCCCTTGAAGTGCCCTTCTAACATCAAGGTACTTGCTGTCTGATATGGGGTAGTGATATAAATTACAGATTTCTAGTATTTCTTTTTGATAAAAGTGATGAATTCACAGAATCCCACAGAATCATATAGATCACACAGATTTCGAGTTAAAAAAAGACTTAGATGTTATTTTAGCCTAGATCTCTAATTTTACAGATGAGGAAACTGAGGCCCAGAAAGGTCGAATGATTTTGTTACCATCACATTTTATAGTGAGTCAGTGTCAACAAATTAATTGTTCGCTTACAACATATATTATATGCATTCATATAGATTTATAATTTCACTTTCATTGATAGAATAGCAGTAAACTAATTCAACTATAATGAGTCAGTGTCAATAAGTTAATCATTCACTTATTTCATACATATTATATATATATATATATATATATATATATATATATATATATATATATACACACACATATAGGTCATAATTAACTTTCATTGATAGAATGGCAGCACGCTGATTCATCCTGTGTTACCTGTGTCTCCACGACAGAAATATTCATGTGAGGCACTAAGCGGATTGAAAATTTTCCTATTACTTGGGAAGGTATAACTGTTTTAGCTCCTGGCTCATCAAATGCTCCCTCGATCCCATGGATAGAAAGAGACGGGTACCGCCACAGGTGCATGAGGATTTCCTCCTAAATGAAAACAAAGGGATCCAAGGAATATTCAATTTTGAGGAAAGGCTTCTTAAGGAGAGTTCTAGTAAGTAACATCAGCAGGTATAATGTATTGGAAAATATCTGAAATGGGCCTGAATTGGTCCTCATTACAGAGGCTATTTTCCCTATTGGAGCACTGAGTATTCTATATTTTAAAGGGAAAGAGCTTCATTCTCAAATTTTTATCTGGAGATGGAAAAGTTCCAGATTTAAATCTATATCATCAATAATTAGGAATTTATTCCACAAGCATCAAATGCTATTGTTAAAACAATGGAGTAGATACAAAGCTTAGCTAAGATTCAATCCTTGCTCAGATACACAACACAATCCCAATAAAACCAAAGCTCTAGAGCTAGAAGGACTCTAGAGCTGATCTAGGTCAATCACCTTTTTTATAGATGATAAACCAGTCATAGAGAGGTGAAGTGACTTGTCCAACATCATACAAATAAGTAAGAGGAAGAGCCAGGATTTAAAAACACACCACATCCTGTGACTCCAAATTCAGTCCTCTTTCTACCATACTTTGTTATCTCCCCATTCCAAAAACAATAAAATAAAATAAAATAGAAAGTTCTGCATCTAGTAGAGTAGACATTTAATAAATGTTTGTTGAAATGGAATAATTCTGTTGAGAAGCTGTCAAAGGATTATTTTGAATTTTGGAACAATTGTCCTTTTTTTCTGAGTCCTCCAAAACTAACCAGAGGGAAGAAATGTTTCTCAGTTAGGAACTCCTCCTGGCAACCCTGCATTTCTCCTTCCCCCAACAAAGGGGCTAAAAAACCCCAAATATCATACCATGTGAATGACCATTTCAAAAAGAATCTAACTTTTCCTAGAGCCAATGCTACTTGTACTTAAGCACCTTTACAACTGTACCATGTTCCCCAAAACCCTATTCTTTGATTGTTGTTGTTTGTCCTTTTTCTTTTTCTTTTTTCTTTTGGCTTTTCTTTTCTTTTTTTAATTTTAATTTTTAATTTCAAACATTGTTCCTTGGTTACAAAAATCATTTTCTTTTCCTCCCTCTTCTTCCCCCACCCCTCCCATAGCCAATACCCAGTTTGACTGGGTATTGCATGTGTTCTTGATCAGAACCTCTTTTCATGTTGTTGGTATTTGCAATAGGATGTTCATTTAGAGTCTATTTCCCCATTCATATCCCCTTCAACCCATGTCATTAAGCAGTAATTTTTCTTTAGTGTTTTTTGTTTGTCCTTTTTCTAAGAGGACCAATGACATCACAAAGTGATCGCTTGCCTTGCCTGTGAATTAGATTTAAGTGAGACAGAGTGGCACAAATCCTTTGTGGTGTTCAGGGAGACCTACACCTGTGATCTTTTTCACAGCTTCTCAGGCACCTTTAGAGTCCACTTGGCACCCAACTCTCACTGGTGGCTCTAAGAAGCTGTAGTATGCACATCTGCCATACACCAGTATGCCCTGATTACAGGAAGCACGAACTTACGGAATGGTCTCTCATGGCATGAAAGCCTTACTAACTGCTCAGCTTTCAAAGGGGCCAAAACGAGAACTCTGAGACTAAACTGGGCACTGGAAAATTTCAATCCATCCTTTTCATAACTTTATTTCAGATCATCAGTCATGTTGTGGCTGTACCTTGGTGTCAAACAGGAATTTTTTCACTTGGCTACTATTTTGATATTCTTCCATGTTCAGATCAATAGCTTCATACATCCTCTTTTCCTCTTCTGAAAGGGGAGCCACATTATCATAGATTCCAGGAATCAGAATATGGCCTGAAGAATCTACCAAGCTGCCTAAAAAAGAATCCACCAAGAAGAGAGAAATTCAGTTCAACAGTCCTATATTAAGTAACTACTATGTGCAGGAGGCAATCAGTTGACTCAGTGATGGGTGAAGTTAGGAAGAATTGAGCTCAGATTCTGCCTCAGATACTCACTAGCTATATGTGAAGCTAGGCAAGCCACTTAACCTCTGTTTGCCTTAACCCACTGGAAAAGGAAATGGCAGACGGCTCCAGGATCTTTGCCAAGAGAATCCCACCGACAGAATTGGGGTGCCATGGTCCATAAGGTCATGAAAAGTTGGGCACTACTGAACCACAACATTCATAGGATGCCAATGCTGGACACGAGGACTACAGAGACAAAAATAAAAGAATCCCTGCCTTCAGGGAGTTCACATTCTACTGGGCAAGACAGCAGGGCAACGATAATTAGCAGCATATAGAAGTAGTTGGAGGAGGAGGGAGTCAAACTATTGGGAAGATTAGGAAAGACCAGAGCTACATTTTGAAGGAATCTGGGGATTCTGGCAGGCAGACGTGAGGGGGGGAAACTTTCTAGGCATCAGGGACAATCAAAAGTTCAAGGTTGTGTCAATTTAACACAGATCAGAGTTGGTCCGTGGCATGACCTAGTTTATCACCTAAACAATCATTATAATGGGTACTGTTTACCATAGCTAGATCTATCATGCAACAACATAGATGGATAGATAGATAAACAGACAGACAGATAGGCAGAAAGATAGAGATATGCATAAATATGTATACACACATTCATACATGCTATTCAGGCATTTTTCAGTCATATCTGACTCTTCATGATCCCATTTGAAGTTTTCTTGGCAAAGATACTAGAGGAATTTGTCCTTTCCTGCGCTAGCTCGTTTTACAAAGGAGGAAATTGAGGCAAACAGGGTTAAGCAACTTGTCTAGGGTTACCAAGCCAAAAAAAATTAATTCATTTTTTTTAAACCCTTACCTTCTGTCTTGGAGTCAATACTGAGTATTGGCTCCAAGGCAGAAGAGTGGTAAGGGCTAGGCAATGGGAGCCAAGTGACTTGCCCAGGGTCACACAGCTGGGAAGTGTCTGAGACCAGATTTGAACCTAGGACCTCCTGTCTCTAGGCCTGGCTCTCAATCCACTGAGCTACCCACTGCCCCCAAAAAGTGAATTCTTGGAGATGAGTCTTCTTGATTCCAGGCCTAGCACTCTACCCACTATGCCACCTAGCTGATATATATGTGTGCATGTAAATATATAATAAATATATGGTATCCGAACATATAGATGTAGTTATATATTTGTCAAAATCACCCAAATGAGATTCACTCTTCCATAGGCCAGTTGTTACATGGACCAAGTTTAAATTATATTCCTTTGAAATGAAATGATCAGATTATTCAATTTACTGATAAAAACAAACATGTTGCACTATGAAACTAAATCACACGTAACTTGTAAATGTCACCTGGCAGCTATCATTTTTTTGTAAGTATAAGTGCTATGATCAAGAATCTCTAATTCAAACTGAATTACCTTTTAGAAATCTGAGGCAGTAGGATAATGATAATTAGTGAGATATTTATCCACAGTAGATAAACATAATTAAGTTTCTGATCTTCCTTTCAAATTTCTTTTATTATTAGGGATAGAAAACGGAATTTGTTTGATAAACACATAAGAATATTTTGCCATTTATCTCTTAAGAGTTTAAGTTTTTGCTCACTTAAATATAGCATTGGTAAATGTGTATTCAACCTCCCTACCATCTTTGCAAAGGTGGAAGACTAGGAATGGGGACTGTCACAAACACTGCCAGACATGGTTGATTGTTGGTTGATTTTACTGAACTACTTTTTTCTCTCTTATATTTAAATTGATGGCTCACTGTTTAGGGAAAGGGCAGAAATAAAACACAGTAACATATAAAATGTTAATAAAATACATATTTTAAATAAGTGTATATGTGAGGAATGATACAACCAAGTAGTAAATTTGGAGGAAAGTCATGGAAAAAAGTTTTCTAATCTATTCATTTGGGAAATTCAGACTCACTTTCATTTGTGTCTAGTCAGTTAAAGGAATATTCATAAAGTCAAGACCCCTTGTGAATACAAACATAATATTAAAATTTTTAAATGTCAGAGGAAGGAAAAATTACCTGCTATATCTTAGAATCTTAACAACCATGAAACAGGAAATTGAATCGCAGAAACTGAAAGTTGGAAGACACCTTAGAAGTTATCTGCTCTAATTTTGAAAGTGATCATAGCTATCATAATGTGGTGCTAAGTAATTTTGGACAAACCAATTAACCTCACTAGGACTCACTTCCATCATCTTTAAAATGGGGAGGAGGTGGGAGATTGGGTCAGATTATCTCTAAGACCCCTTCCTGCTCTAAATCTATGAACCTATGAACTAGTATCACAGATTCAGCCCACTTCCATTCACCTATGGACTTAGCTATACGAATAGAGTGAATAAATTTATTTGGTGCTTTGAAGTCTAAATTCAGATAAGCTAAGGAGTCACAGAAAGGCATATAGGTAGCCTTGTTTATAATGCTTTTTATTCAGAAAAGTGAACTTCAAAAGCAGAGTTTACTAACAGTTACACATAAGAGGTCTAAAAATTTCCTGTCCATTCAGATAATTTCAATAAAGGGAAAAAAACAACCCTCTACCACTTCTGCCTCTGAATTATCAGCATTGACTGTTAATGGTTAAAATAACAGCAAGAACAACAAGAGCAAAATGCCAGATTATTTGCCAAATTTCCCTGTTCACATTGGGGTGGGTAGGTAATGTCTCAATGGTGAAAGCTATATAACCCCTCTTTCCTTGACTTAAAAAAAAGAGAGAGGAGAGGAGATTGGGAGTAACAAATGACCAAAAGATTAAAATACAGCTGGAGCTAAAATAAAAGAACTCTCAGCAGGATGTAAGAGGTATATGAAATGGAAATGAGCCGGGATATTTTCCCTGTGACTTGAGCAGGTATTGTTAGACATGGCTATAATAGTGGACATAAATTTAGTTGTCCTTAGCAAATTAGGATGTGATGTAAGAGGAAATGGCTCTTCATACACTCACTCTACTTCACCAGCAAAATTGCTCCAGCCTCAAAACTCACACTGTATTTTAAAATCACTCATTAATTCTGTTCCCACAGGGTGTAAAGAAACCTTCCCAGCTGCAAGATCAGGACTAGTGCCATTGAATACACCCTGCCAGAAGAGAAATATTATTTGCTCATTTTCCTTTTCCTTTTAATTAACTCACAGAGAAATTTGATTAGAGAGAGCTATTGAGTATTTCTCAGTAAATTCTGCTTTAACTGAAAGACCATCACTAAGGATGGGTAATGGGAAAACATTGATATATACTCTATTCAGAAATCATTCTGTTTTACATATCCTATTTTCAGTAGTTCTCTGCCCTAGTTCTTTAGTATTGAGTGAATTTGCATGAAAACAGGATGCTTAAGAGTTCATTTTCTCCCACTGCTCATTTTCCACTTGAAAACATAATCCCCTGTACGTGATATAATTTCTACAGCAACTGTCACATCCAAGAGGATCATAACCTCAGGAAATGAATGGTAGGTTGATAGTACTGCCTTTTCAAAATGCATATAATAAATGTAATTCTTAATCCTTAATAGTCTTCTTTGGAATTTTAACAGCTTAAATAATATCCAATATTTGATACTTAGAAAAATACGCTTGCTCAATTCTCCCTTCTGCTACATTGCCTCAGGAGGACCATGCAGGGTGCAGAACACCTCTATAAAAGAAGCATCATTGTTAGAAAGCTGAAAGAGAACATAAAGGTCACCTGAATATATCTAACCCTTTCATTTTGCAGATATGGAAACTGAGGCACAGAAATTAAATGGCAGAAATGGCTAAGATTGGAAAAACCAATTCTTTGTCCCAGGGTGCTAAATTTGAGAGGGCACTGATAACATTTGCAGTTTTATGTGTGTGTGAGTGTGTGTGTGTGTGGGTGTGTGTGTGTGTGTGCACATACACACTTGCATATATGTTTTGTGGCTGAGAAATAACTGGATTTGGCAACTAGGTAACAATAATTATTAGCTAAAATAAGAAGTCACCAGATGATTAGTATTTCCTCCCAGCAGTGGTCATGCCTCAAGCAAGATCCTCCAAGTCCTGGGGCGCTGTCCACTCCTGCTGGCAGCTGGCACATTGTACCTCTTGCCCCCCAAACAAAAATTGCTAGTTACATCTCTGTGCATCTTCCAAACTGATGAGGGGAAAAGCATGGTGGGGTTAGAGAGCCTGATTCTACTTGACTTTCTATATCTCTATTGCCTTCTTTGTCTTTCTGCTTTAACTGAATGACCATCACTAAGGACATTTTAAATATGCATAACCGGCCATCAAGTTCTGGCTCTTAAATCAGTAGTGAGCGGTCTCTCCACAACATCCCACTCCTCCCCATGGGGCTGAAAGAATTATGATTGTGACTTGATAAATGCTACATTTCAGAATGTTGTGGCCATATATGTGTGAGTATATGTACAAAGCATACACAAATTTTACAAACAGCAACATTCAGAAATCACTCAATTTGTTATGAATTTCTCACTTGATTTGTTCTGAAAATTAAAGAAAGTAAAACAATGTGCTTTTTATATTCCATCCATGGACCCCAAACCGGCATTCCTTAGTAATGCACTATGCATTTTGCTGGACTAAATGAAATTCTATGCTTGATTTAAGCCACACGTTCTAAAAAAGAAATCATGTGCTGCAATCATGCTTGGGGGAAAAATTGAAATGTACTACTAATGATTTGATGATGCAGTGTTCTTAGAGAAGGGAAAATTGGTTCAGATAAAATGGAAAATGAACCCTTTTTTTAAAATGTTGAGCTCCATATTTTCTGAATTCGGCTAGAAACTATTTAAATACTTGGGAAGAAAATCACTCATTTCTCAGTGAAACTGAAAAGTACAGGGAATTTTGTCAGCGAGTCAGATTTCAAAAGAATTAAAAGACTGCCATAAAATAATAAGAAAAATAATGGCTCACATTTTCCCAGCACTTTATAGTTTACATATACATTATCTAATTGGACAATTACATAGCATTTCAATAAAGCAAAAAGGGAAAATATTGTTACTATTATTAGCATTATTATTATCATCATTATTCTCCTTCCCATGTTATGGATAGGAAAACTGACTGGAAATGACTTGCCCAGGATTGAACAACTATTAAGGATGGCACTAGCCCTACAACTTGGGTCTTGTGATTCATGATAGCCTTTCGTGATTGAATGCAGTATAGGATGGAGAAAAGGACATGAGTGGCACAATGGATAGCGCATTGGACCTGGAGTCAGGAAGATCTAAGTTCAAATGTGGCCTCAAATTTTTACTAGCTATGTGACCCTGGGTAAGTCACTTAACCCTATTTGCTTCGGCTTTTTTATCTACAAAATGAGCTAGAGAAGGAAATGGCAAATCATTTCAGTATCTTTGCCAAGAAAACCCCAAATGGTGTCACAACGATTCAGATCTGACTGAGCAACAACAAAATCAGTGGGCATGGGTTTGAAACCTTGCTGTTCCTCTTACTGCCTGCTGACCATGAGCAGTTCACTTCATGCTTTTCCTTCACACTCACATCTTGGGATCTCAGATGATATGAACATTCTATTCCTATTGCTGGGGCAAGGAGGAGCAGTAGCATAACTAAAGATTAATTTGTGCTTCCAAATCCAATCCAAATTCAAATCTTCCCGCCCTCCCCCAAAAAAGTCAAAGCATTGATACCAGACTCCTAAAAGCCACATTAACACTCTACTGTGTTACTCTGTGAAGTTTGCTGATACCTAAAACACAAACCTGAAAAACATGCTCCAGATCACCATGGTAGCCACTTTTACAGAGAGCGGGCTATAAGGAGTCATATGGATTAGCAGTAGTGATATCTTCTGTGCTTTAGTCATCACAATTCTGTTCAGGTTGCAGATGTGGGGGCCAGAATCTTAGGAAACTGCTGCTTGTGCCTTTGCTATCACTAAAATGGCAAAATTGCCCAACTGGATTGGGAGTACGTATATTAGAGGAACTAACGATAGACTGCTGCATACTATAGTGGAAAGAATGGTAGAAATGGAATCAGGAGACCTGGAGTTAAGTCTTAATTCTGCTCCTTCAAAGAATCACAAAATTTGAGAATTGAAAGGGACCTTGGCAGCCAGCTAGTTCAACAAAACCCAAGAGGGAAGCCACTGTAACAAACCTGGCCATTCACTCTCTGTAGAGAACCCGTCATCTCCTGAGACAACCTCTTCTATTCCTGGACAGCTCTGATTATTAGGAATTTTTTCCCCTGACATCAAGCCTAGATTTTCCCCCTGACATCAAGCCTACTTTTTTAAAAATTTGTTTATCCATTTCCCAATTGATGGACATTCCCTCAATTTCCAATTCTTTGTGGCCACAAAGAGAGCTGCTAATAAATATTTTGGAACATATGAGATCTTTTCCTTTTTCCCTGATCTCTTTGGGAAACAGACCATTGCTAAGGGTATATGCAGTTTTATAATTTCCTGGATGTAATTCCAAAATGCTTTTTAAAATGGTTGGATCGGTTCACAATTCCACCAATGGTGCATCATCAATATCCTTGTTTTTCCATATCCCCTCCAAATTTGTCATTTTGCCCTTCTGTCATTTTAGCCAGTCTGATGGGTGAGAGACCACATCTCAGAATTGTTTTGGTTTGCATTTCTCTAATCAGTAGTGATTTCGAGTATTTTTTCATTTTTACATATATATATATATATTTTCATGTATCTTCATCTGAAAATTGTTTGTTCATGTCTTTTGCCTATTTATCAATTGGGGGATGATTCTTATTCTTATAAATTTGACAAAGTTCTCTATATATTTTAGATATGAGTCCTCTATCTGAGAGATTGTAAAATTTTTCTTTTAATTTTTTGCTTTCCTTCTAATCTTGGCAACATTTTATTTGTACAAAACCTTTTCAACTTAATGTATTCAAAATGACCCATTTTACATTTCACAATGCTCATTAACTTTTTTGACTCAAATTCTTCTCCTATCCATAAATCTAGCAGGGAACATGTTCCCTGTTCTTATTTGCTTATAATATCTCCTTTTATGCCTAGATCATATATCCATTTTGATCTTATCTTAATAAATGGTGTAAGATATTGGTTTATACCAAGATTCTGCCAAACTACTCTCCAGATTTATCACTTTCAATTTCTATTCAAAGCTTCTGGTTCTGGCCTTTGGAACCAAACAATAAGTTCAATCCTTACTCCACATGGTGTAACTCCACACCTTTGAACTTCTTGCAAATAGCTATCATGTATTCTTCCCCTCCCCACTCTTAGTCTGCTCTTCTCTAAGTTAAGACACCCCCAGTTTTTTTTAAACCAATCCTCATGGACTCAAGGACTTTAACCACCTATGTTACCCTCCTCTATGCTCTCTACCTGATCAATGTACTTCCTAAACTATAGTACCCAGAACTGAATATAATATCACAGGTCTGACTATGCCAAAGTATCATTTCCTCATTCTTAGAAGCTGCGTCTTTTTGAACGTAGCCCAGACGTTTTTTGGCTGCCATACCACACTGCGGAGTCTTATGGAGTCACTGCAGTCCATTGATCTTCATATCTTTTTCAGAGCAGCTATTAAGCAAACATATGCCACCCCCACCAGCTCTCTATTTGTGAAAATGATTGTTTGAACCCAAGTGTAAGGCAATGGCTTTATCCCTACTGAATGTCTTTTTATTAATTCCAATCCAATGCTTGACTGTCAAGATCTTTTTAGATCCTGATCCTGACATCCAGTGTATTAGCTATTTCTTCAAGTTTTATGTCATCTGCAGATTTCATGAGAAAGCTATCTATGTCTTTATCCAAATCAATGTTAATGGCCCAGGGCCAAGATAGGTGCCCGAAGCATTCTACTGGAAATATTCTGCCAAGTTGACTGAACCATTAAAGATGACTGAATCTGGCCATTCAGCCAGTTCTGAATCCATCTAACCATACGACAATCAACTAGTCCATATCTTTCCATCTTCTACATAATATTAGCATGAAATACTTTTATCAAAAGCTTTATTAAAAAACCTAGGCAAGCTGTCTCTGGAGCATTCACCTGATTTACCAATTTGGTACACCTGTCAAGAAAAGGAAATTAGCTTAGTCTGACATCACCTATTCTTGAAGCTGTGCCTGCTCTTAAATTTCTAAATGTTCTCTAGCCATGTTTTTAATGATGTGTTCTCGAATTTTTTCCAGGAATTAAGGTGAAAGTCACAGGCTTATGGTTTTCAGACTGTTTTCTTCCTTTTTTAAAAAATTAGGATATTTTCCTCTTCAGCTTTTGGTACCCTACAACTTACAACCTGCATGACCTTAAGCAGATCTCTTTATATCTTGGTTTTCTGTAAAATGAAGGGTTCAGATTAGATATAAAAAGAACTTTCCAATTCTAAGTCAATGCTTCTCTTGGTCTTTTGGATCTTCTGATGCCCATTCTATAGTTCCCAACTTCTTTTAGAAAACACAAGGTTAGTAGAAGAGGGGTCTAAGAGAAAAGGAGGATAGATTTTATTTAAGTCTGAGTGAAATAATTGAGGTTATTTAGCCTGATTATATCTGTGGGAGGATTAAGGTTAATTCCTTCTCTTGTCTCTCATCTATTCTGCCTTTCTTCAAAACTGTGTAGGTTCTGGGATCATCAGTACTCAGAAGTTCAAATCAAATTGAGGTTTAGAGAATTTGTTTATGCCTAAATGATGACTGATGAATGAAAAGAAATAAAATGTTACCAAGAAGGGATACCAAATCAGCCATGGGTTCATTGAGAATGCCACCAAAAGTTCCTGAATGAAAATCTTGATCCCTGCATTTCACCTGAAAGAAAAGAGGCAAGTGATTTACTGGTTTGTTTTTTTGTTGTTGTTTGTTTGTTTGGTTTGTTTGTTTCTCTGTGTTCACTGCTTTAACACTAGTTTTCCATTTTAAAAAGATATTGCTTAAGCAACAACACCCATATAAGTACTTATGTTCTGAAGTCCTATAACCTTCTTTTTGACCTTACTGACTTTTCTCCTTTTTACAACCAAACATTGTGAATAAACTGTACTGTTACATTTAAAATAGTGGAAGTCATAAACTGTAGTGAGTAAAATAGTGGAAGATATAAATTATAGTAGATATAAGAGTGGGTGAGCAAATTGTGACCGCAGAAAATATGTTTCACTACAGTGTCTTGGTTTTAAATCAAATATAAGGTGGTCGCCAGGGAAATATTCCAATTATGAATATATCCAAGTCAACTGGGTTTTATAGAGAATTTAATTAATAATACAATGAGGAATTAAAGAAAAGAGAGAAAAAGGAAATAAGTATGAAGGGCCTTAAGCCAACATGGCCTAGACCTGAGTCTTAAGAGAGAGAGATCAGTCAGTCAGTCTTTTATCACTCACCACAAGGTCTGTTTAAACAAGGATTCTAGTGACAGAGTCTCCTCAGAGAGAGTTCCAGCCAGAGTCCTCCTCAAAGAGCCTTCCGGCCAGAGACTGTTTCAAAGGGTCTCTCTCAAGAGCCTCCAGAGGGACAGAGTCCCCTCAGAGGAGCTCCAGAGAGACCTCCTTAGAGATTGTCCTCCAAGAGCTTCCCTTCTCCAGAGCCTCTCCTCAAGAGCTTCCAAACGGATTGTCTCTCAAGCGATCCTCATAAGAGATTCTGCTTTTTCTTATATAGGGGGTTTTCTCCTATGTCACCTCCCCTAAGTTCTTCCATCTACCAGTCACAGTAGACATTTTCCAAAGGACAGCCCATTCTAAGAACACTGCTGGGTTGACTAATCCCTTTAGTAAGTTTGAATCAGAAAAAACTTCTGAATAAGTTTTCACCTCTTTGCTCCTGGCAAGTTTACAAGTTGCCTGACCTTTAATAGGTACTTAGCACCCCATTGTATTAATTCTAAAAATAGGCATGGCTTAAAGAACTTTTTGCCTCATTATAAGTATGGGTTAAAGTACTTTCATTGTTTAGCAAGGAGTTTTTTCCCCTAAAGCAGTCCTAAGTACGGGTGGAGTAGAGGTCCTCCCATTTCTGATCCAAGTAGAGTTCTCACATCCAAAATGGGGAATGTTCCCAGTAGGGAATTGTTCCAATGGAGAATTACCCAATGTGGAAATTTTTAACATTCACAAGTCTGAGAAATTTCAAGATTCACAGTACTCAATGTTTCCATTTCTTCATCATCCATTCTTTCCTCAGTTTCCTACAATCTTGGCTCCACCATTGGTATAGAGGAAAGAACACTGGATTTGGAATCTGAATATCTTAATTTCATCACTGTCATTTATTGGCTTTGTGATAGATCTTCCTTCTGTGAATTCACTATTCCTTTTAGTAGCACTAGTATTCATCCAGTCTTCCATGTTTGAAACCTTGATATCGTCTGAATACAGATGATCTTCTTCTTGTCCTCTAGCACCCAATCTGTTAGTAAATCCAGTTGATTGATTTTTCCATTACAATATGAATTAAATCCATTTCTTCCTCTCTTTCTCCTGCCTGCCATGTCAGTCCAGCTTCCCATTATCACCTGGCTGAAGTATTATAATAGCTTCCCAGCCAATTCTCCAACTTCCATTCTTCCACACCTCTAATCCATCTTCTACACTGATGCCAGAAAGGCCTTTACTTAAGACTCTTCAAAGGTATTAACTGCCTATTAAATGAAGTTCAAATTCTGTATCTTGATATTCATGGCCATTCCATAAACAGGATGCCCTTCAACATCTTTATAGCCTTAAGTCTTACTCCACTCTTCCACAAAGCCTACATTCCAGATAAATTGGATTACTTGCCCTCTTTTGTGCATACTCAATCACTTTTCCCCTTCTGTGTCTTTGTTGATGCTGTTCCCTATGTCAAGAATGTGCCTCCTTCCCAACTTGACCTCCTGGTAATTTCTACCATCCATCTCTTAGAGCCCAATTTAAATCCTTCCTAATTCTTTAGTCAGCAACAACATTTTCCTGCTGAAACACTACCCAGGACTTTGCTTTTCCACATTCCAAATTATTTTATATTATAGTTGTTTGAATATGTGTTATTCCCTACTAGCTTTAAGCTTCATGGGAACAAGTATAGTGTTTTATCAAAATGTCAAAACATCTTCTGTGCTTTACACAGGGTAGATGTTTAATAGAAGTATGTTGAATAGTAATCCTATAGGCTCGTTCTTTTAATTTTTCTTGGATCCATTCTTTCCTCTACATTCCTTTTGCCATCACTTCAAGTCTGTATTACTGTACGCTCTTAATTGGTATTTTTCTGCTTCAATTCACTCTTCAAAGCATTGCCTGATTAATCTTTTTAAAATGACACTTTCATAAGGTCCGTCCCCTTTCCCAAAAACTTTCTTTTTGTCTGACAGATATAATCTTGATATCATGGAGTTTACAGTTTAGTCACAACCTAAAACAATTATTTTCCCTGATAAAGGCCATCCAACAGTTATTCTGAATTCCTTGAATATTTGTGTGACTATTCTGTACCTTGCTTATTCTTAATCAAATCTTTTCTTCAGATTACTCCCTAGGGCTTTCTGGGGGAAGTCAGAAAAGATGTTTCTATTTCCATATATTGGAATATCTTGGGCAATGGTCTTTTAGATCATGTAATTGTTTAGACTCATCAACCAGAAAGTGTTAAGAAGAGACATAATGGATTAATAAAGGCTGGAGAGATAAAGTAACTTGTCCAAAGTCATACAGCAGGTTAGTGAATAAAGAGAAGAGTGTTAGGGTTGAACTTAAGGGACCTCTAGTGGCCCTAATGATTGAGCCCCAAGAGGACAAAAGCTTTATTGTCTATCTGGTATTAAAATATTCTGGGAAAATTTCTGTGTAGTGGGAAAGGATCTTAAATCATTCCTCTGACTCAGATGGTCAGTACAGTGTTGTCTTTTGATGGTGGTGGTGTTTAATGTTTTATTGATGCTTTTTTGTCTTTTATAACACTATCATTTCTCAATAATTGCTCTACTGTCCCTGTTCTGTAGAACTCTTCCCTGAAACAAGGAAAGAGAGAAGCAAAGCAAACCATGACTGTAGCAGCATAAGATAGTTCATGCAATATCCTTACTTGTAGACCATAAACTTTTTTTTAATCCTTACTTTCTGTCTTAGAATCCATATTAAGTATCAGTTCCAAGGCAGAAGAGGAATAAGGGCTAGGCAATTGGTAGTTAAGTGGCGTGCCCAGGATCACAAAGCTAAAAGTGTCTGAGGCCACATTTGAACCCAGGACCTCCTATCTCTAGGCCTGACTCTCTAGTTGCCCCAGTCCATAAACTTTTTACAGAGAAGTGATAGTCAAATTGAAGAGCATTTCTGAATCCCTTGCTCTGTGCCAGTCACTGGGCTAAGGACTAAGGATACCAAAAAAGGAATTATAAAACCCCAACAAAAAACCTTGGTCCATGTTCTCAAGAAGCTGATGGTCTAATGGAGGAAACAGCATGCAAACAAATATGTACAAATAAGATATACACTAAATAAGCTGTGGACAATCACTAGAGGGAAGGCACTGTTTTCTAAGTTACTGAGATGGTTATTCTCCTCATTGGAAACCTACTGCACCTCACCACCAAGACTTCCTTGGCATTCTGCCAAAAGGCAATCAGAGCAAATTGAATGAAAGTTTCTGATTTTGTCATAAAGAATATAATAATACTTTTTTTTAATTCAAAGAGAAAATAGTGAGTTCTGATTATGTTTCTTGCATTTTAATTAATGATAGGAGAACCAGATTTATCCAATGGGTTCAGTATTTGACAATGTAGAACAACACTTTCTTCTTCAGCATGAAGAACCTCAGTTACTTCCATAATCAGTGGTGTAATGCTAGTGAAATGGAAGTCATTAACATCACTGCTTAGGAAATAATGCTCTCAGGTTGTGTTTTAGCATAATTCAAACTTTTTTTTAAAGCCTTAACTTCTGTCTTCATATTCATTCCAAGACAGAAGAGTGCTAAGGGCTAAGCAATTGAGGTTAAATGACTTGCCCAGGAGCACACAGCTAGGAAATGTCTGAGGCCAGATCCTCTCAACTCCAGCCTGGTGCTCTAACCACTGTGCTACCTAGCTGCCCCTTAATTTAAAATCTGCAAAAATTCCTGGGAAGGATGATGCCCAGGGCAATGAATGTTCTCCACAGCTATGCATTTGGGGAAGTGGTGTTATGTGTATATATATAACATATATATATATATATATATATGTATGTATTTATATATATTTGTGTATGTTTGATTTTCTTCATCAAGGGGGGTTCTTTCCTTTTTTAATCTGTATGCATGCCTAGTGCCTACATGATGTATGTTGTAAATACTTGAAAAATGTTTGTTGAAACTACATTTTTACAAGCACAATTAGTAAAATAGCAGATTACCTTAGATCGTTCAGAGATCAGATATATCCATATATTCATAAGTGTGTATAGGAATATATGGTTTAGATAAGATTTAAATATTTTTATATAACCTTGGAGTAGTAATTCGATTCTAATTGGGTCATTCAATCAGTACTTTCTTGTGTGGTTACTGCTTTGATAATTATAATATATATTTATATATAATATGTATATTTATAGATATGATATGATATAATATGATATGATATAATATATTATAATATAATATATTATAATATAATATAATATAATATAATATAATATAATATAATATAATATAATATAACATAATATAATATAATATAATATAATATAATATAATATAATATAATATAATATAATATAATATAATATAATATAATATAATATAATATAATATAATATAATATAACATAACATAATATAATATAATATAATAACTTGCCCTAGAGTAGAAGTATCAGTTTGGTTTCCTTTTACCTTGTACCAACCACATATTTCTCACTCAACTTTCTGGCAGCTTTTCATTACCTCCACAGTGAAATAGATATTTCCTCGGGTTCCATAGGTGAGTGCAGGCTTTGTCTTGCTGATCCACAGGTTGTCTGAGATGACGATGTAGTCAACACTAGAGAAGAAACGCTCTTTTTCTCTTTTGATAAGCTCATCTAATGAAATGGAACCTGCTTCTTCCATTCCTTCAATGATAAATTTGATATTCACGGGGATATCCTGAATTAAAAAATAAAACATTTAAATAATGAATTACATATATACTCAGCTCTTCAATAGTCAGGAATTGCTCATGTCATGCTACTCTGTTAATTTTTTTTTAATTTTAAAAATTAAATTAAAAAAATTTAAAAATATTGCCCAAATCAATGATTTTGTTGGTATAGGAACTCTTGATAAGAAAATTCCCTCTATCAATGCATTTTGTTTATTTGAAATGTTCATAAAGAAGAGTCTTTCTGACTCCAGGCCCAGCATTCTATCCATCATGCTACCAAAATACACTTCAACTGGGGATACTCAAATTCAGTGTGCATATAATATTTTCAATACTTTATTCTCACAAGTGTTATTCATCTTATAGTGCAAATTTCCTTCATTATAGGGACACAAAGTTAAATCTTGATGGATGTCAAATAGTATGGTGCATTACAACAGCTTAATGCTTTGATATTGGTGAGGAAGGATCTAATTCACTCACTCTCTATCACTTTATCACTTTATGACATTCCATATCGATAGGCCACTATGCTAGAAATGGGGGAAGTTACAAACTTCAAGCTAAGACAAGGTCTTAAGGAGTTGCTCACTGGTCCTTTGGGGAAGGAGGTACAAGCAGAGATAATGATAATATTGCATATGACATATATATATATATATATACATATACACACAGAGACAATATATAACATTTAAAGATATGTGCATTAAGAAATTGCAGAACTTAGTGGTCTATGAGATCTGACCCCTTTGGGGATTCTTTTCATGTATGGATTGGACTTGCTGTCTGAGATCTCTTCCAACTATCAAATTCTGTGCTATTGTCCAAGAGATGATAGCACTGGTGCTGGGCTTCAAAGGAAAGTTAAGAATGATCAAGACATAAGGAGAATCTGGGCCCAGGGAGTATGGCAAGCAATGTTTGGAGAGCATATGATGACAGAAAAAATATGTTTGCTCCTAGAATAGTAAGGGGAGATTCATCAAGGTCAGAAACAGTTCCACTGTGTTCTCTCAGAATAATGACATTTTATTCCCCCTTCTAAAAAGAAAGACTCAATCCCAGGTCAGTCCATCTTTAAGACATTATCCCCTTTCTTTCCTGACTCAATTCTGGGCTCTGTCATTTTTATTTTTTCTTTATCTCTCTTTTGTAACAAACCAACAGTAGTGACAAAAATTCCAACATATTCAGAATCATAAGACAACATATCTTTCTTCAGAAGATTTTCTCATGTTTGAGCCTTAGGATAATTTCTATTTCAAGTATGTTACTTTTCAACTACCATTTTAATCATTTAAATTTTCTCAAAGGACTTTGATCTTTTAGGGGAAAATGGAACTTGACTTCTTCTCTAGTTAATGTTTGAGCATGGAAGAATGCTTTCTACATTTTACATGTTTTCCCCCTTTTCACCTTTGATCTCTTGGCATCTTTATAACTTATAACTTCAGGTCTTTATGAGCTTCATGAGGAAATAATAAGGTTCAAGCCCTTTCCCAGAGCAGAAAGTGTTGGGCTAATATAAATGTAGACAGAGAAACAGAAGGCAAGTATAAGTTTAGTATAGGAGAATCACACTAATTAGTACTAATGATGAGAAGAAATAGCGTAGATTAGTGAATTTTTAAAAAAAGGAAAAATGAGGGTTGTATCAGAAAATAAGTTAACTTTATTCATTTAGTTAGAGAAGGGCAATGTAGCTAAAATGAATTACAAAACTGTCTCCCATTGTATTTCCATATGTTTCAGCAAATCTTTTGAAAGTACTGAAATCTTAATGATATGAGAGCTCACTGTAGCAGCACTTGCTCAATAAGTAATTGCTGGAAATCGTTGGCACTCACCAAGCTTTTTTTGGCAATCAAGGTTTGTGAGATGTGAGAATTCACAGGGCTTTTTACATGAAAGCATTTTTTTTTTTGCCATAGGATATTTTTTCTGGTTTTTTTTTTTAATGATTTTTCTTTAATGATTTACAATGTGGGCTGGCATCAATGAAGTTCAGATATTTTTAAATGTTCATAGTTAGTACTTTTTAGGTTTTATATAAAACAATAATCCTGTCATTCAAAAAGGACAAAATGCCAGACATTCTAGACCAGACTAGATCTACAGGTATAAGTATTCATGGTTGTTGAACAAGTTTATTGTGATTTGAATATGGGTCCAGTGGTCAAAGGGTTGTTCTGGCCTTGGAAAACGGAATTACATGGTAGTTCTCAGGTTCACTTCAGGGATGCTAGGGCATGGGGGATCTGTGGGAGCTGAGTCCAAAGTACTGGAGAAGATAGGGAGGACATAGTCCCTCTCCCACTGTTAAGATGACCCTGAGTATTCTAATTAACTCTGGAAGAGTCCTGGCAATATTGGAACCCCTAGAAGGAATTGGAACTGCCTATGTTCTTGGGGGGCTTTTTGAGCAGGTAGAAATACTTAACCATGTAGATCTATTTTGTTAGATAATAAACTTTATAAAATATAATATTTGAGTATTGGATATTAATTTAAATCCAACACCTATGGCAACCACAGAAGTAGGATTTAGTACCCTAAATTCTCTCTGAGTAGATTAGTTTGAAAAGAAACCACATCTCCTATTGCTGATCCTGCCTCCCTCCCTAACTGCCTGGGTGGTCCTTGCTGAGCCATTGATGCTACCGATCCTCCTCCTGCTGCTAACTTCCTGGGTGATCCCAGCTGAGCTGCTGCTGCCAATTGCTGCATCTTTTAGAACACACAAGCTGGGAGTCCTTGGAGCCTCTATCCATGGAGCTGCGAAAGTATAAATCCCACTTTCCCTTACATTGCCAACACCTGAGTGCTAGCTTACTGCTTGCTTTGGAAGGCTGGGTGTGTTTCTCTTGGGCAAAAATTAGCCTCCTTAAGGGCTTTTACCTGAGGAGATGCTTCTACCCTCTTAACTCTCTGTCCATGTGACAGGGGAAGCAAACTGTTCTCTGGTGTTTTTTACTCCTGGGGGGAGGGGAAGGAAGGCTACTCTTACAAACTACAGATAGGAAGTAGAATTGCAAGCATGGCCCAGTTTCCTGCTTATCTCAAACAGCTCCTAGTTTTAAGATGTCTTTTCTTCCTACTTGCTCCTGGATGCACTGGTCCTTGGGATTAGCTTAAATAATCCTGAGATTCAGGGAAGAAATTCATCTCCCTACATTCCCTTGACATTCTGGCCTGCCCAGTCTCTACAACACATCCAATATGGAATTCCTTCACATTATGTTCAGTGTGGAATTCTCCCTCACTATGGGAGACCTCAGAGGTGTGACCAAAGTAATCTAGATGGATAATGATACTGGAAAGGGGAAAGAACTTTAAAGAGTTTGGAAGTGAAAAATTTAAACCTTTTCAGACTCCATTGTTTTATGGAAGTCTCTATATCAGAATTGGAAAAAAGGACTCTTGAATTCAGTGCTTGTATCATGTCACATATATTGCATTTGCTGATTGCTTGTTTTAAGATTTTATTTTGTTTGTTAAGTTCTGTTACACTAAGTTGCTTTAAGTTACTCTGTTTTGACAATTAGCTATATGTGCTATTACATTGTCTTTATTTGTACCTCCCCATATGACTGGACTGGAGAAAATACCATTGTAAAAGTACATTTGAGTTGTTTGTAACAAGAGGTAAGGGTCCATTTAGTAGCTGAAGTGAAGTGCTATAGCACTATTATAATCCTTACCTCCACATTTATAAAAATGTAATGGATGAGATATATAAAGACATGCCATATAAGGCTGTTTCAGTCTCATCTGGGAGGTGAGAAGGTTTTCCTAGGGGATATGGAATCTCTGGATGGCTCTCAAGAAGGGAGCCTAGTGGCTTCTAGATTTTTTTTTTTTGCCTATTTGTAACTCATCAGCTTACTCTACCCTTTCACCAGAATGATTTAGATTCTTGGTGACATTTCTGACCCAAAAGGTTTTTTTTTTTAAATTAACTGCTATACTGCTGTTTTTTTTTTAAAGCTATTTTCTTAGTGAAAATTAATGTATCCTGAATTGATCCATGTGTTGGTCAACACCCTCCTCAGGGGAGACTATAATTTTCATAAAATTCTAGTTTTTATAAAAGTTTTTCTTGTTTGAGAGTAATTTTAGGATAAGAAACTTGCTACCTCCCAGAATCCAGGAAGTGAACTGCTTGCAGAAGGCTCCATGGAGATACCTGCAGAAACCTCACACTGCACCAAAAGATCCAGAATGAGCTTTGGGATGTAGTGAAATTGGACTGTGGGGGGTTGAATGCATTTGTTTTTAATGTAGACTTTTATGCCAAAAGGGACTGCCCCTAATTGGCTTTTTGCCAATGTGCCTAGCAATCATTGGTTTTGTTCTCTTTCCCTTTTATCCTCAAATTATTGCAATATTATGTTTACATGATCCATTGGGAAAACTAGTCTCCCAGAGGATCCCAGGGGGAATTGTGTAATTAGAATCTGTTACCCTAAAAAACCTACAATTCCCAGCACCCCACTTTCTTCCTGTTATGTGCTGATGTAGACAGGATATGAATCCTGTGCAGTTCCATCTCTCTCTCTCTTGTCTTCCTGTCTCAGCTTTGGTGGAGGGGACCTTTTGAGCAGGTAGACAAATTTAGTCATGTGGTTGTATTTTGTTAGATAATAAACTTTTAAAAATATAATACTTGAAGTATTGGATATTAATTTAAATCTTATAAGTCACACTCACTATCAATTATATTATATTATTATATACTTATATATATAATATATAATTATATATATTTATAAATATAATATATAAACAGTATAAAGACATGACCTATAATTTTTGTGCCTCATTATTTTTTATCCCTTTATGAGAGATAGTATGGTACAGTAGAAGCGTGCTTTGGGTCTGTTTTCTATCAAACCCCACAATCTCTCTGGGTCTGTTTCCTCATCAGTGAATGAAAGGGTTGGATTAAATAATCTCTAAGGTCCCTTCAAATCCTAAAACTATGATGCTATGATCCCACAGATAGCAAGCAATTGAGGTCAAAGGTCTTATCTGATCTAAACTTTCTCTCCTTTAGCAGTTGACAGGATGTTTGTTGAATTTCTGACTTAATTGTCAAAGACTGAAATACTTATCCTTAAGTGGGGGAGGTCTGTGACCCACATGTGTGAAAGTGGGTGATAAATCAGTTTTAGCTGTAATTGGTCCACATAAAATGGAAGGAAGGCACAGGAAGTAACAAAAGTAATGGTCTTTAAAAGTGCCAAGAACTTCCTGTGAAAGGGTCTTGCACATTCAACTTGACCCTGGAGGAGCTCTGGCTGAGGACCTTGGACTGCTTCTATTAGAACTACCATGTGGGTGAGTGAAAAAGGCTGACTCCTTTCCCTGACTTGTTCTGGAGTTACTAGCCTACAGAGAGGCCCCATGCCTTGGAGGAGGCCTAGTGCCTAGAACCCTTGTTTTAATTTACCTCTGGGTCCCCTTTGCTGGGCCTCTTAAGCCCTGCCTGGTTTGGACCAGGCTGGAGTAAATATCCACTCTCTCTGATTTTCTTACTTTCATTTTTCTCCTTTTGTAAATAAATTACCATAAAAAATCATTTGGAATTGAGTAATAATTCCTGATGGCCACACTCTTAAATATCTTATCTGACTTTTAATATTTTAACCTCTCACATTCTGGCCCTTACTCCATAATGACTAAGTATGTTATTATTTCCATTAGGTTAATGACCATTTTCTACTCACAGTTATCCTTTAAAATTAAATACTATAGCCCATTGGTGACATACTTGGTTTAGAGCTTTGAAGGCAGCCACTGCATTAATCCAAGCTAAAACAGGTCCTTTATTGTCTGTTGTTCCCCGTCCATAAAGTTTTCCTTCAAGTGGGAAAGAAAATAAAGGTCAGAAACATTGTGTACACTTCTGTCAAGTTTAAGAAATTCTAAACAAATCTAACATGATGAATAATTATATTAACAGCACATTTGCATTTTGGCCTTGCAAATCTTGTTCTGAAGTTGCAAAGCACCATTTCATAAGCACAAATTTCATAATCACCCTATGATGTCCACTGTAAGACAAAGTACATCTCAATGGCTTAGTAACAGGTTGATCCCTTGACTATTGCTCATTGGAAAGCATCTACATAGGTGCCATTAAATGTCATTTAATTGATCTGTTCTTTTTACAATTAGGTAGAGTATGAATGAAAAATGTCCAAGTCCTTCTTCTTTTTTTTTTTTTAAACCCTTACCTTCCGTCTTGGAGTCAATACTGTGTATTGGCTCCAAGGCAGAAAAGTGATAAGGTCTAGGCAATGGGGGTCAAGTGACTTGCCCAGGGTCACACAGCTGGGAAGTGGCTGAGGCCAGATTTGAACCTAGGACCTCCTGTCTCTAGGCCTAGCTGTCAATCCACTGAGCTACCCAGCTTCCCCCTCAAGTCCTTCTTGATGGTTTGTTATACTATAATTTGTTTTTTTCTTCTCTCTTCATAAAGTGTGAATTCTGGTTTCAGTATTTTTAAGCAGGAAAAGATTTTTACCATTAAATTGAGAAATCATCTTTCTGGTGAGTTAATTCATCTAGCAACTCAAGAGCTCATAGTCCCTCTGACAAATGAAAGAAAATCAGCAGAACTAAATCAAATGATATGACAAGAGGAAAAATGGACTGAAGGTAAAACAACATTTTTATTCATTTGGTTTGCTAAAATATCACAGAAAGAAAAGTAATCAATAAAACTTATTTTATATATGTAAAGGTCTAAAAAACAAAGATTCCTTGTGGGAAGGGGATGGAACCCTATCATCTTTTGTAAGTTCTCGGGGAAAGCCAAATACTTTTCATTTTTAATGAGTCATAAAGTTTAAGAGGCAACCTGGAAGATGGAGCCTTGGATTTGGATACAGGAAGACCTGTGTTCATGTCCTGCCTCTGGTACATAGTGGCTGTATGACTGAATAAGTTGCAATTTATCAGTGCTCTGTCAGTGTTGTTCAGTTGTTTCAGTCATGTTAGACACTTTGTGACAGTTTTCTTGGTAAAGATAATGGAGTAGTTTGCCATTTCTTTTCCCAACTCATCTTACAGATGAGGAAAATAAGGCACACTTGCCCAGGGTCACACAGCAAGTAAGTATCTGAGACTGGATTTGAACTCAGTTCTTTCTGAACTCCTGGCTTACTATCCTATATACTGAACCACCTAGTTGTTCCTTGGATCGCTAGACAACTGTAAGACTCTATATTGTAGAAGTGATGTCCTAAATTGATAGAGTTGTCAGTTGGAGGTTCCCTATAATAAAGAAAAAAAAAATCCAATTCCTGTCCTTACATAAATTTAATATTAAGCATCAGTATAACTAATTAATCCTTTTTTTTTGCAATTTTGCAACTATTTGTATTTAAATAAATGAATCTCAATGCATCCAATGTTATCACTTTTCAGTCACTCCTTTTACAATTTCCACAAGGTTTCATTCATTCTTGTCCATTCTTCCTGTTCCCTTTTGTGGTCAGTGTGTTTTCTGTTCTTCTGGATCTGACATTTTTCATAATTTCCAAATGTCTTTGAGTATTTCTTTATATTCCTTATACTTTTAAATCTGAATTTTATTATAACATTCTATCACATTAATGTAACACCATTTAACTATTCCTGTATCATTCTCTCCTTCTCTTCCTCCCTTCCTCCCTTCCTCCCTTTCTCCTTTGCCCCTTTGTCCCTTTCTCCTTCCTTCCTCCCTTCTTTCTTTCTTTCTTAAAAATCCTTAATATAAAAGTTTTTTCTTTGTGCTAATATTCTAAAGATATATATTCTGAACACTAGGATTAATGGATCAAAGGGCACAATTATTTTTTGTAATTTTTATTGTGTACTGCTAGAATATTTTTCAAAAAGATTCTACTAGTTTGAAATTCCACTAACAATTAATGAGTGTACCAGTTTCTTTACAGCCCCACTAGCACTGAGTTTTAATTATTTTTGCCAATTTGAGGTGTTATCTCAAAGTTATTTCAATTCTTATTCTTTTTAATTATTTACATTTAGCATTTCAAGTGATTATTAACAATTTATGTTTCCTCTTTTAAAAATTGCTCATTTATAGCCTTTGACCATTTATATGTTTTGAATCAGACCTATGAAAGTTTTAATAGTTCCTTATATACTTTATATGTTGAGTTTTTATATGTCACTTTTGCCATAAGTATTTTTTCAATCTGTTACTTTTTTTATTATATTATTTGAGTTGTACAGAAATCTTTTGTCTTAATGCAATCAAATACATTTGTCAATCCTAATAAGTCCCCCTAATTAAAAGAAATATCTTCTCTTCACAATTCTGATAAATGCTCTTTTCTTCTATCTTTTCTCTTTGTATGCTTAAGTCTATTATCCAGCTAAAATTTAGTGTGGTATATCACATGAAATATGAGTCCAAATCCATTTTCCACTAAATTACTAAGCAATTTTTCCAAGTCCACTTATTAATAATGAACCATTTCCCCAGTTTTTGTCTGCCAGTGGTTTATCATATTTTTAGTATTTTATGTGCATTTGGTTAGATATCTGGCACTATAATGTGTTCTATTGATCTGTTTTTATATAATAACAGATAGTTTGAGGACTACTTTACATGTTTTAAAGTTTAGAAGTATATGACTAACAAAATTACTTATTTTCCTAACTTTTCTTTAATTTTATTGGCTATTTATTTTTCCATATACATTTATTATGCTTTCATCCATCTCTATAAAGAAGCACCTATTTTGAATGGTATTGCCTTAAACATGTAAGTGATTTTGAAATTATGGTCATTTTTATTATATTAATCTGATCCATCATGAACATCATTGACCTTCAATTATTTAGATATTCCCTTAATTTCAATATTATAGCTCTGTCATTGTCCATTTATAGATCATCTATTTCTAGATAGACTAATTCCCAAATATTTTTGAGTTTTGTTGTTATTACAAATTGGGCTTAATATTTGTTTTCTTTGTTTTTAGTGCTGTTAAATAAAAATTCAAATTCTTTTCCTGGGTTGATCTTGAATTCTGTGACATTGCTGAATTCATTTGTTGTTAACCATTAACTTCTTGGTTGAAATTGTTGGATTTTCTACTGATATAAATATGATATCAACAAATAATGATATTTTGAATAATTCATTTCCAATATTTTCTTCTTATTTTTGTTTAAATGACTAGAATTCCCAAAGCCATGTCAAATAAAATTAATAAAAATGGGCTGACTTGTTTTGTACCTTTTTTGGTGGGAACATTTCTGTTTTTTCATTGAATGTTATGTGAGCTTTTGGCTTAAGGTAGATACTTTTATTATGATGAGGAAAAATCCTTCTATTTCTATGTGGTTTAGTATTTTCATTATGAGCAGATGTTAGAGTTTTTTCAACAGAAATTTATTAATATAAACAAAGATTTTTGAGTGGTTTTTGTTTACGTGTTGCATTATGTGAACGTTTGTCTGATGAGCCAGACTTAAATGCCTTATATAAATCCTGTTTTGTCATGATGTATAATTTTAAAAATATATTGCTGTATTTATGATTAATATTTTGACATTTCTATGCCTATATTCATTAAGGAAATAGGTCTCTAATTTTATTTTTTATTGTTCTTTTTCCAGGTTTTTAAGTCAACACCATATTTCCCTCATAAAAGTTACATGGTAGTATCCTATCATTCTCTATATTTGTAAATAACATAATCTATGTAACATAGGGATTATTAGTCCTTGAGAATTTTGAAAGAATTGACCTGTAAATTCATCTGGGATGTGTGTTGTTGTACACTCTGGAAATTTTTCTCTAATTAGGTTTTAGAATGCCATAGCTATTTTTTATTTTGGTATCTGTGAAACCAACTGACTGACTTCTTTTGCTTCTTACTTTTTCTTTTGTAACTATTACTCCTGTTTTTTTTTCTTCTTTCAGTTATTTGCTTTTTCAGCTCTATTACATCATGGGCTTGCTATTTTTATTATTTATTGATTGAGGAGTAAGGCAGGAAACCTAAATTTTCTTCAAGCTTTGGACAATCATAGAAAATAAGGGGGTCAAGAGATACCTCTCTGATCAAGTCTGGAATTTTGGAAAGAGAGTCAGAGAGAATACTCAGTGTTCTAGTAAGGTACCAGATATCTTCCAGAGTTCTGGAACAATCTGGTTCTGAGACTCCACCTGAAAAAGGATCCAGGGACATTGGAGATTCTCTTCAGATTAGGCTGAATGTTGAGACTGGGATGCTAGAGTGGCATCCTGGTTTCTGGTGGGCTGTGCATGTATGCTGTTTTCTGCCAGCTTTATGGAGCCTGTATGTGAGTAGTAACTATTCTTGAGATGATTATGTGCCTGGCTGGCTCTCCTTAGTACATGTGGTAGAATAAAGGGTAGATAAAGGCCTCAGCAATTCATGATGTATCTCAAAAACTCAGAGAGATAATAGGTCCTAAATGACTCTACTTGGCATGCTGAAGGAGGTAGCACATCGATACCCTGAGATCTAAGTTTCTGTACAGTCTCAAGGACTCCAGGACAGCAAGATTCTGTGACTCCATAGGCAGTTGTAATAATAATAATAATAATAATAATAATAATATCTCTCCTTCTCCAGAGGCAGCATAATATAGTGGAAAGAGCATTGGAACTGAAATCAGAAGTGATGTGGATTTGAATCCAATCTCTGATAACTGTGTGACCTTAGACAATTCACTCAACCTTTCTCAGTCTATTTCTTCACTTTAAAATGTGAATAATCATACATTTCTCAATCTTATACTGTCAATTTCAAATGAAATAAATGATTTACAAACATTAAAGTGCTATACTAAATGCTGCTACTACTATCCTATGGTTTTTATACATTCATTTTTTTTCTTCTTCTTTTCAACCTTTTTTTTTAATGGAATTTGGAAGGAGTTGGACAGTATTTATAATTCTTGGAGGAGATTTAGGCAGAACTGACTCCTTTTCTATCATCTTGGGTGAAGTCTCATCAAATATTTCCAAGATATTTCAAAGTAGTTATTTTTGGGATGGTGACCAATCCACTGGGAAGAAACCAATAAGATAATGAGACTTTAATGACAATGTAACAAAATTGAAGAACACATTAAATTATATAAGTAACTAATTAGCTTTAGATGTATAATTATGCCAAAGAAACAAAAATGAGCAAAGTACTGACCATCAACTTCTATGAGGCTGAAGGGATCTGTAAGCCACCCATCCTCTTTTTTGGCAGGCTGCACATCCAAGTGACCATAAATACACACAGTGGGCTTCTTCGGGTCATTACCAAGTTCAGCCAGAAGAACAGGAGGTATTGGAAGGTTCTGCCCATTAGGTAGCTGCAAAAATATAAGTGAACATATTAAAATATTATCAGTTTGTGACAGCTAGGTAGCACAATGGACAGAACACCAAGACTGGAGTTGGGAGGATCTAGGTTCAAATCTGACCTCAGACACTCCCTAGGTGTGTCACCCTGGGCAAATAATTTAATCATGATTGTCTAGCCCTTTTGTCTTAGAATCACTCTTTTGTCTTAGAATTGATACTGAAACGAAAGGTAAGGATTTAAAAAACAACAACAACAAAACAGTATCACAGTCTTATCATATAGCTTGCTTTCTCAGGCAATAGGGGTGGGGCCAGAGGTAGGAAGAGAATTTAGAATTCCAATTTTTTTAAAGGAATGTTAAAATAAATAAATAAAAAGAAGGGAAAAAAATAGGATGTCTTCTGGAGAACCTGGAAACATAGGATTTGGCATCAGTTCATCTAAGTCTTCCTGTATTTTGCTAAAATCATTTCCTGTGTCCTTTCTTAAAGTATTTTTGTTTCATTACAACTTGTTCAGCCATTCCCCAATTGATGGACATTTCTTCAACTTCTCTTTGCCACACAAAAAGAGCTGCTATAAATATTTTTGTAAATATGGATCTATTTCCTTTTTCTTTGATCTTTTTGGAATATAGACGTAGTAGTAATGTTGCTGGGTCAAAGGGTATGTATAGTTTCATAGCACTTTAGCTGTCGTTCCAAATTATTCTCCTAAATGGCTAGATCATGAACAGTGTGTTAGTGTCTCCACTTTTCCACTTCCTTTCCTGCATTTGTCATTTTCTTTTACTGACATGTTAGTCAATCTAATAGGTGTGAGGTGGTATTAGGTAGGATTTTAAATTCTTAATTTTAAGATTAAAATCTTAAATTAAAATAGGATTTTAAATCTTACTTTTAAGATTAAAATCTTAAATTTAAATAAAATCTAGGAGAAAGTAAAATGGGAATGGACAAATATATTGAAGGAAAAATGTTATCAGATATTCTGTCATCAATGAAAATAAGCATCATCATATTTGTTAGAAATTAGATTATTTTGTTAATCTTGGAGAGTGTCTTTATTATATAGATTGGCTAATACGACAGAGAAGGAAAATTACAAATGCAGAAAGGGATGTGGGAAAATTGGTACACCAATGCATTACTGGTGGAGTGATAAATAAGACTGGGTATTCCCTTTGATTCAGAAATACCACTACTAGGTCTGTGATCCAAAGAAATCAAAGAAAAATGAAGAAGACCTATTTTTTTCTCTCAAAGCAAGATGATAATTTTATTAGCATGGCATGGCTGCCTCAGTTTAGCAAAATGCCCTGAGAGGAGACACAGTCACTTTTTATGAAATTAGAACAAAGTACAGGTAAGGAAAAGATACAGTTGGATATAGGATTGGCAGCATCATGGGGGTGAGGACAATATGATTAATTAAATAGCTGAAGAATGGGGTACAATAAGACTGGTTGGCATTTGGGAATGAGGAGCTGGCAACAATCCCCTACTTCCCTCCTGTGACTAAGAAATGTTTGTTATTTGAATCCACTTGTAAGGTTAGTGATAGTAGACCTGACTTCTTTGGATAGCAAATCAGACTTCCTTAAGGGATATTTGGTGAAGTAGAGACACTAAACCAAAAAAAAGCAAAAAGACTTCATGGTGTTCATCTGCATCCCTCAAGGATAGCGGATTTTCTTTGAAGGAAGAAGTGGAGAACTGGATTTCTTTCTTTCTTTTGAAAGGGACCGACTTGTACAAAACCAACTGCTATTTACCCTGTGCTATTGTTCTTAAATAAAAATATCAAATAATCTTAAAAAAATAAATTAGATGGACAATTGAAGATCAGAGAATTTCAATGGTTAACAGAAGGAAGATGAGGTGCATTACCTGCTGATATCCCATGTCTATTGAATCCACAGTGGCTCCTAAGTGTCGAAGCTTGTCTGCAGCTATGTCCATCATCTTGAAGATTTCTTGTCTTAAGTGAGGTAGGGGCTGAACAGAATCACTCTCAATGCCCACCCACTCCTTAAGCGACTATGAGGAAAGTCAGTGATCTAGTTAGTGTAAGAAGGGAGAAGAGGGAGGGTACAATGATACCTAGAGAAATCTGCCCCCTAAGTATTTGTGCACATATCAAATCTCTATCTACTGAATTACCTTCTTTTTCCTTTGTCTAAAAACAAGCAAACTATAATCAAAATGATATAAAGATAGAAGAACTAACAAAGTGTCAGTTATTCATGGAGTTATCCAATTAGACAGAGTATTGGCAGAAAAATGGGGGGTTTAAAAATTATTGCTATGAGATGTAAAGCTTTTATCAAGAACTTCAGGTATAGAAGGACTTTCTAAAAAGTATGTCATTTTTCTGGTCAATATAATTATTTCATGAGATCAGAATTTCAAGGGACCACCAATGGCTTCCTTTTTGATAGCATTATCAAGAACTAAGCAGGTTTATATTGCCTTTGAAATATTGACCAATGAAGAGTGAATCTTTGTTCCCTGCTGAGAATTTTAAGGATTTTGGCCAGCCTTCTTTCTTGATTTTTTTCCAGCATAGGGTCATTCTATGACCTTGTCTTTTTTCTCATCTCATCTTGGATACTACTCATTCCTGTGCTACCTTAATACATCTTGGAATGTAGTACACCAGATTTGCTTAAAATAATAAGAATTGTAAAGGGATTTTTATTTTTTGTTGTTGTTATTATTGTTAGTGATTTCATTGGTATAGGAAACTTTCTAGTGTGGAAACTCCAATCAAACTTATAGAGATAATCTGTTATTTAGTTTTAGAGAGGTCCATAGGATACTAAGAGGTTAAGTGACTTGTTCAATGGTCACATGATCCATATCAGATGAAGGCAGAACTTGAACCCAAGTGTTCTTGTTTCCAAGGACAGCCTTGTAACCAAGAGTCCAGACTGCCTTTCTTCCAATTGTCTCACATTGAAGTTTAAAGATTGAATTTCTGACTTGGTACCTTTGTTTGAAATGGCCAATCAACCCTCTGATCTTCTGTACTTTTTGATGGATATTAGGCTATAGTATATTCTTTTAATTCTATATTTTTATTTCAATGATTTTCTCACTTAAAAATGGTCTTGGACTTTTGGCCTTAATATTCTACATCTTATGTTCCATTCATGATCTTTCTAGATAAAATTGCCCGTGTTTTTGCTGACCCACTTTGAATAGAATTTAATTGTTCACCTGTGGAGCAAATTCTGTTTTATCCAAGTACTTTCTTTGACCAGGAATTCAGAGGGAAGAATTCTAGCCTGGATTTTTTTGCTGCCTTTCTGATTTCTTTGCTATCATCATTGCTGTTACCTGGTGGTATATTTTCAGGAGTAGAGAAAAGTATATTTGGACTTCAAAACTCAAGTTATGATTTCTTTCTATTAATGCCATCCTACTCAGTAAATCCTCATTAAAATTTCTAAATTACTATCAATTTAATCATCCAATGCAAAAAAAAAAATTAGGCTAAGTTTTGGGCCACTCAACTGGACAAAAATACATATTTGTGACAGTGCAAAACATGAAGTACTATAATATAGATAAACAGCAGCCCAGTGTCATAGACAAGAGCACTGGACTGAAAATTAGGAAGAACTGCATTTCAATCCTCCTTTGGACAATTATTAGCTCTGTGACCCTGGAAAAATTATTTAAGCATCCTGGGATTCAATTCCTCATCTGGATGGGATTTCGGAGATAACAGAGTCCCAGATTTGGACCTCAGAGATCATCTAGTCTAACCCTCTTGCTTTACCCATAAAAAAAAAAAAACTTAGACTCAGAAGAGAAATAATTTGTTCAAGGTCACAAAAGTGATAGAGTCATAATTTGAAAACAGGTCCTCTGATTCTAAATGACTTCTCTCTCATATCACACTGCTTTTCAAAAAGGAATCACTGACAATGCACCCTCTTCATTTGAGGACTAAATGCAAAAATTGTACATACTTTGTACATGGGCCTTTTTTTCTCCCCTACCTGAATAAATTCATTTTGATGAAGATCAATATGCTGGAAGATATTCTCTAACACTCCAGAGGAGGGAGGAGAGGAGGAGGAGAACATTCCTCCCTCAAGAAGAAGAAGCACCGTGAGGACAGAGGAGGCCTGCAAATTCAGGAGGAGAAATGTCAGTTCAAAATAAAGTCAAGAACATTTACTCAGTCCTTCACATAATTAGAACTCTTCTCCTAGTTAAAGAAACAACTGGACTAAAATGCAAGGTCATAGAATTAGAAATGTACTTTCATTATTTCACTAGAAGGTGATTTTATTTTTCAGTCAAAATCAATTCATGAAGACCATATGTGAAGGTACAGGGGACCATTGCAATGCTTTTGAGTGGTAAAAGTGTCTACCTTGATGACTAGATCATAGTTTTAAAGCTATAAGGGATAATGATGATCATTATTATAACAATAAATAATTTGCAATTTTAGTGCATCTATTATGTGCTAGGCATGGGGTTAAACACTTTACAAATATTATCTCATTTAATCCACACAACAAACCTGTGATATAATCCTTATTTTATAGTTGCAGAAACTGAGGCAAACAAAGGTTTAAGTGGCTTATTTAAAGTCACAGAGTTAGTGTCTGAGACCAGATTTGAACTCAAGTTTTCCTGACTTCAGATCCCTTAATTTATCTATTGTCCAACCTAACTATTTTTGGGGGCCACCAATTCAATCCTCTCATTTCAGAAGAACAAACTGACCTTACAGGATGGTTAAATTATTTGTCCAAGGATATGCAGAGTAAATCTCTAAAATTGGGACTTGACCCCTGATTCTTGAATCGTAGACATGTTCTTTCCCTACATCATGAAGAAATCTTTGTGGCATAGGACGATTCATTCAGTCAATATCTATTAAGTGGCTTTTAAATGCAGAAGGGGCCCAGAAAAATAAGCTGCTGCCCTCATGAAGGTTTTACTCTACCAGCTATATTTCCTTACATTTTTTCTCAAGCACAGCATTTGTGATACTATCAAACTTAAAACCTAAGGACAATCTTATAGGAAGACCCACTTTATTCCCAGGAAATAACTCCACTCTGTAGGTCTTCTCTATATTAAAAAAAAAAAGTAGGTTGGTGTTAATAATTATGTGTTTTAGAATCATAGATTCAACAAAATTTGAAATTGCTAGGAAGGAAGGAAGGAAGGAAGGAAGGAAGGAAGGAAGGAAGGAAGGAAGGAAGGAAGGAAGGAAGGAAGGAAGGAAGGAAGGAAGGAAGGAGGGAAGGAAGAAAAGAAGGGAGGGGAAAAGGGAGGAGAAGAAAGGAAGGGAAAAGGGAGGAAGAAAGGAAGAAAGGGAGGGGAAAAGGGAGGAAGGAAGGAAGGAAAGGAGGGAGGAAAGAAATCTCACAGTATGTGAATCAAACAGAACTCAGTTTTCTTGAGCCTACTCCCTACTTTTACTCATCTGGCTATCTTTCTATCTGTCTGCCTATCTATCTATCTATCTATCTATCTATCTATCTATCTATCCTTTTATTTAATTCTCTCTCTCTGTCTCTCTCTCTCTCTCTCTGTCTCTCTCTCTCTCTCTCTTTCTCTCTCTCTCTCCCCCTATAATCGAAACTTCCTTTGAAGAAAATACCTCTATTAGTACAAATAGATTTCTACCCCTTTTAGTCTAATGGAGTTACCAGGGGGCAGTAAGAAGATAAGGATTTCATCAAGGTTACACTGCCAGTATGTCAGAGGCAGGATGTAAACTTGTATCTTTCTGACTCCAATGCCAACCTCTCTTTTAGGCAATATTCCCTCTTTCACCATACTAACTGAATATACTCTAAAGATAATGATGTCTCTGATAATGTCATTAGGTCCTATTGTTTTAGTTGTTTTTCCAGCACTAATGAAGCCTTTGACCTAATACACTGACACATTCTTGTTTAGTCTTTTTTTTTGACCAATGGGATACTTTTCTTTTTTTTTTTTTAATTAAATTAAGTTTTTATTATTATACAAAATTCACTTCCATATTGGTTATTATTGTAAGGGCAAACTCATATACAAACAAAACCCCAAAATGAAATCATAAATACACTGATGTAAAAGATTATGCTTTGATACACATCCATCTGACTCCAATAGTTCTTTCTCTGGAGGTAGATAGCAGTCCCCATATAAGTCTTTCAGGATTATCAATGGAATACCTTTTCAAAATGGCAGGGCAATGTCTTTGACCATAAAACTGGATTGACTACATGGATTTGGTCACAGCAAAATGTTCCATAGACCACTAGACTATAACCTTTTCCTTATCTATACTTGTTTTCTCCCCAACTGCCAATCACAGGGTTCTGCACACCGTAGTCACTTAATAAGTGTTTATGCTATTGATGATAAACTCATTCTTTTTAGCATTTCCATTTTGTAAAATACTCATGATTTTGTTTCAGCTTTACAAAAAGGACATAGACTTGTTCCTCAACATAATGAATATGGAAATATATTTTGTATATTGCTTACCACCTCAGGAAGGGGGGAGGAAAGAGAGGGAGGGAAAGAATTTGAAGCTAAAAATGTTAGAAAAAATACCAAAAATTGCTTTTACATGTAATTAGGAAAAAAATAAAGCATATTGGAGAATAAAAGAAAAAAGCAAATAGGACATATAACTAGAAAGGGCCGTAGAGACCACCTAGTGTGACTCACTCATTTTCAGATAAAGAATTGAGTCCTAGATAGGGTAAGTGAGTTGCTTAAGATCCAACAACTGGTAACTAGAAGTAGGTCTTCTGATGCCAGGTCCAATATTCTTTACATCTATAGTACTGAGGGACTTTCAAAGATTAGCCTTTGAGTAGTTAATGCATTCCTTTTGTTCTGCTTATTCTCATTCCCCTGTAGATACCACATGTGGTGAATATAATATTAATTTAGTTTATTCATTAGTGTTAGGGATGCTGGAAAAATTTATTCTCATTATTCTAAAAGTCTTACAGCACACTGGTTAAAAAGCCCTGCCCTTTTCAACTGAGCTAAAGAATCATGTGGCCAGATCATTTCTAAAAGTAAAACAGAAAAAAGGGATCATTACCATGGTAGGAAAGGGTTATGTGACTAGGCACTTTGGTTTAATTTTCAGATATTTCAAATGAGTTTACACTTCTATGCAGTTGGGTAGGCAACTGCCACTTCTCTGTTTCATTTGCAATTTCAGGGCCAATGATGTGTTCTAAATGTATGCTAGGATATTTTCACATGCATAAGATTATAACATTGGAAATCCAACTCTTAAGGATTGATATTAATGCAGAAAATTGCAGGAGCTAAGGCAAGCTGGTAGGGGGAATGCTCAGGGTCAGAGAGGCCTTGTGGACCCCTTAAGTCCCCAAAGTTTAGGGATATGGCCTTATTCATGTGGAAAACTGGAGCTAAACATAATTTTACGTCTTTAGCTCATGTCTTTAGCTTGCTGATGTAATTGAGTCAGAGTCAGGCAAATGAGATCTGCCCAACCAACATGTCAGTGTAAGGAGTTGGGAGAAAAGAACCCAGAATATCTTCTGCCATAAAAGGCCAAAGCTTGAGGAAGACAAGCTGGTCAAATATAGCAGTTTTCTGAGTCTCTCTCTGTCTTGCCTCTTCTGTAGATACTGATTTTCTGGTTTGAAAGCAGAAGACACTGCATTCCTAGTCACTGTCTCCAGTGCCTTTCTGTCTCCTTTCAGGCTCCTTTCTGGACAGGAGGGATAGCAGGCATACTCTTTGCTTCTCTGTTCTTGCTTCTAGACTTTGCCAGTATTACTCAGTATCCTCTCCTACAATGGAGATTCACTCATCAGTCTTTAACATTCTGTCCTAATTGTCTCCCTATCTCATTTTCCCCTCTCCAATGAAGCCCTCACAAAGTTCCTAAAACAATGTTCCTTGATGTGGGACATATGGGATGAATCACAGGGGTGCAGCAAGGAAATATTAGATAAAAAAAAAGAAAGAAATTAAGCCTTACTAAGATTTAACATGAGTAGCTAGGTGGCAGAGTGGATAGAGCACCACTCTTGGAGTTAAGAAGACTCATCTCCCTAAATTCAAATCCAGTCTTAGACACTTCCTAGCTATGAGACCCTGTCACTTAACTTGATTTGCCTCAGCTCCTCATCTGTAAAATAATCTGGAGAAAGAAATGGCAAAGCATTCTGGTATCTTCCCTAAGAAAATCCTAAGTGGGGTCACGAAGAGTTGGATATGACTGAAACCACTGAACAAGAAGAATTAACATACAAACTAATAGTCATTCTTACTCAGCTGAGACACTACACATCTATACTTTCATCCAAATGTATAAAAAAAAAATCTCCTACTGTGTCATTTGTTATAATATTTGTTTCTTCAAATCTTCAGCAACATCGTTATGCATCTTGCAACAATATTTGTTAACAATGGAATGCATTTTTGTTTTTTTCCACATAATTTTCTATGAATTGTTTCAACAATTTTTAGGAAGAACAAGTGTTTCCTTAGTGGTATGTAGCTTTTTTGTCTTCTCTTTTAAATAAGAGAAGGATTCTAAACATTTTTTCATTGTGTTTAGAGAAATCCTGTTAAGTACAAGAATATGATTGTCCTTGTTGTCACCTTGTAATGTATGTATCCGATAAAGACCTATGAGAATCTTGAGAGTAGAAGGGGCAGCTCTGCCCTTTTCTTTCTAGCCTATCTTTCTATATTGGGCTCATAGAATTCAGTCCCAGCTTCTTTGTCAGTATGTTTTTAAACCACTTGTCCATTTTTGAGAGTAGTTTAAGGTAAAACTAGATGATATAAACCATAAATTCACCCACCCAAGTACATGAAAAATGTGTTTTTTAAATGTTGAAAGAGAATGAACTGATTGTTAGAACTCCATTGTCAATAACCATAATGTGGTTCTTTTGAAAGTGAAAAATTCTACTTTCCTATTCCTGGAAAATGATGCCCCCGGGGGGTGGGGGTGGTATCATAACCTGAAATAACTGCCTCAATTCTATATTATTGCTCTGGATAGAAAAGGTAGATTAGTGTAGTGGAAAGAACATTTGATTGGGAATGAGGAGAGCTAGTGTTTAAATCCTGTCTCTGCCCTTTTGTCTGTATGATCAGCATCAATAATAGTAGCTGACATTTTGTTATATGATGATTTAAATATATTATCTTAGCTGATCCTCATAATAACTATTTGAGGTAGGCATCAAGTTCTGTGCTCTTTCCACGACAATTGCCATAGTAATTCAAATATTAATAGTTATAGTTAGGTCAACATGCATTTACTAGCATCCACTTACTATGCACCAGGCATTGTGCAAAAGCTCTGAGAATGCAGGGGAGACAATGTGCAAATGCCTATGTATGAACAAGATACTTGTAGGGTAAATTGGAGATAATCTCAGAAAAAAGGAACCAGCATTAAGAAGGATCAGGGAAGACTTCTTGCAAAGGAATGAACATTATTTGAGCCTTAAAGAAAGACAAGTAAGTAGAAAGGAGAAATGAGGAGGGAGAGATTTCCAGGAATTGGGGATAGCCAATGAAAATGCAGGGGAGTGTTTGGTGGAGGTGACCCCAAAGAAGGCCAGTGTTACTGGACTTCAGAATGTGTCTTTGTATGGCAGGGTAAGGTTTAAGAAGCTTGAGAAGGTATGAGGGAATTGTTAAGAAAAAGTTTTAAAAATAAAGCAAAAGCTTGTATTCTTTGATCTTGGAAGTAATCGGGAATCATTTGATTTTACTGAAGAAAGGAGTGATGTAGTCAGATCTGAACTGGAATGGGGAGAGACTTGAGGCAGGGAGACTATAGTCTAGACAATCGTCTAGGTATAAGGTAATAAGCTTCTGCACCAGGTTGGAGGAAGTATAAGAGAAGTAAAAGAAGTGAACACAAGAGAAGAGAGATATTATGAAGGTAGAGTAAACAAAATTTGGCCATTGGGGTCAGAGATGGTGAGAGTGAGGAGTCAAGAATAATAACATGTAGGTTTTGAGAATGAGTGAATGGGAGGATGGGTGGTACCCTTGGCACTAAGAGGAAAGTTAGGAAGAAGGGAGAGTTTGGATGAAAAGATAATGAGTTTGGTTTAGGGAATGTTGAGTTCAAGATGTCTATAGGACATCTGGTTCAAGGTATAGCCAGTAGGTGGTTAGAGATGCAAAACTGCAAGTTAACAGAGAATTAGATAGGAGATCCAAGAATTATTTGCATAGAGAGGATCATTGAATTCTTAAGAGCTGATTCAATAAGAGTGTCCAGGAGAGAACCTCTGAGGATACCTACAATTAGCAGGTATTATCTGGATGAAGAACCAGCAAAGGAGAAAAAGGAGTAATCAGAAAGGTAGGAGGGAAATCAGGGGAGACTGGTGTCATGAAAAACCTAAAAAGAAGACAGCCTCAAGGAGAAGAGGGGGGTTGACCCTGAGAAAGGCTGTAGGTCAAGGTCAAGGAATATGAGGATTGGGAAAAGGCCATTAGATCTAGTGGTTAAGAGATCATTAGTAACTGTGAAGAGAGCAGTTTATGTTGAATGCTGTGGACAGAAGTCAAAGAATTGAGAAGAGAATGAGAGGAAAAGATTTGGGGGTTCAGATTATAGATGAACTTCTTAAGTTTTGTCAGGTCCCTGCCTGACAATATTCAGGGGTCCCAAAGGAATAAGAAGAATGAGATGTGGTAAGAAGAATGAAAGGAAAATAAGAAAAAATACAACAGGATCAGGAGGAACAGGCTTGCTGCTGACAAACAAGGTGGTTTCATTGAGAATGACCTCTGCTTTTATGGAGGGAAAAAAAAACAGGCTAGAGATCCTTGTGCAGGTTTTTCATATTGACAGTAAGAGGCAATAATTAAAGAGTAGCTTCAGCATAAGAAAAGCATCAGCAGCTCTATGGCCCAAGGCTATGCTTAGGCCATGCCTCCTACAGAGTTTAATCATGAAAGAAAGAAATATAAGATGATAGCTAATAGGGTTAGAAAAGATGGGGTTTATTTGAGGATGGGAGGAGCATGAGTATTTGTAGTCAGAAGGGCAGAAGCAAGGAGGCAGAAAAAGATCTAAGAGAAATGAGAAAGTAGGGATGGTAGAAGGGGCAATCTTCTAGAGGAGATGGGATGGAATGGGTTCACTTGTGTTTGCCTTTAGTAAGGAGAAGGACCCTTTCTTCAAGTAAGATAAGGGTAAAAGAGGAGATGGTAGCAAAAGGTCTGAATGATGAGAGATAGGAAGGGGAAGAGGGAATTCTTGGTGAATAGCTTCAATGTCTTTCAGTTAAATATGAGATTAGGTTCTCATCTAAGAGGATGGGGTGGGTAGTCACATAGGAGACTTAAGAAGGGATAAAAAGATTTGGAAAAGCTGATGTGATAAGTGGGATAGTAAATCAACTGGGGAAGTATAAAAGGATTGCTTTGCAACAGTGAAGACCCAGTTGATATTATGAATATAAATTCATAGTAGACTGAGTCAGCAAGGCTTCACAATGTTTTCTAGCTTTTGTTCTAGCACATGAATAGGAATGAAGGCAGCAGCCAGTGGGAGTAAACCACAGCGGAGGTTTAGCAGAACAAGATAAACTATAGGATAAGGAGACAACTGTACTTGAAAAAAGAGGACAATGTGGAATTGAGCTGGTTTGCCAAAGACTCAAGCTGGGGAAGAGAAGAGAATGTAACTAGTATGGGGATTGATGGTTTGGGAAAGAATTAAAGGATGGAGAAATTAGAGGTCAGAGCTAGGATGAAGAACAGGGTTAGGGGAGATGTAAGGCAGGGGGCATGAAGAAATGACAACAGATTTTGATCAGATAAAAGAACTTGGGAGTTCATGAATAAAGAATACTTGTGGATGATGGTAAGATCAAAAGTATGTCCAGAATCTCCAGATGCAGCTTAGGTGGGATGGAGGAATAGGTCATGGGAATTGAGCAAGTTGAGAAACTGGGAGCTTAGGGTATTCAAAGGAGTATCAATATGTGTGCTGAAGTCCTCTAGTATGAGGATAAGAATTGGGGAGTAAAGAAAAAAGTATAAACCAGGCACTGAAATAATTGAGGAAAGAAGGGTGTGTCTTGGAGGTCTGTAGATAAATAGCTGGGAGATGTTGGAGTAAACCTCAAGGGAACAGAGGTTATTGAGTGATGCCAGTAAAAGGAGAGCCTAGAAGTGACAATGAAGAGCAGAGTATCCCAACTTCCTACTTTAGCCACTTAGTTGTAAAGATAGCTTAGAAGGGGATAGGCAAAAGTTCAACCAGTGCTAAGAATGGGTGGCCAGGGAAACTGTCATTAGGAGGGAACCAAGTTACAGTGAGTGGTAGAAGACAGGAAGAAGAATAGAAAAGGAGGAGACATTCTAGAGTGACTAGGATAGCAGGTGAGAACAGGGGGGAAAGAGGTGTTGAGAGAGATAAAATAAGGGAGACATCAGAAGGGGACCAAGAATCTAGTTCTTGAAGTTTGAATAATGGCAGCTAGGGATTAAAAATCACTGGAATGGGAGATGTGATGGGGTAAAAGCATTAATCACTGGGAACAAGTTCAGAGAGGTTATCATCATCCATAGGAGGTCAGTTTTGGGGAGTTGTCCCATGGCACCAGGTATCTGTCTATGGCAGGAAAGGGGGAAGAGGGTGTTGGAGGCCAGAGAGGATGAGGGTGCCTAGGTCATTATGGAATGTCTGACTATTTGGCTGGCAAGCTCTTCCTGGACAGGTGCAAGTAAAGCGACAGCTACAAAGCACTTTATATATATTATCTTGACTGATCCTAACAACTTCCCTCCAATCCTATGAGGTAGATGCATTATATATTCTCATTTTTAAAATGAGGAAACAGGTTGAGAGAGTTTAAGTGACATCTTCATGATCATACACCTAGTTAAGCATCTGAATTTGGAGTGTCAAAGTCAGATCCTCTTGCATTCCACACATAATGTCACCCAGCTGCTTCATGAGCCATTCATTAAGTACTTACTACAAGCCAAACACTATCTAGGCAAAAATCATCCCTGCTCTCAAGGAATTCATAGTTCACCAGGGGAGACAACATGCAGACAACTAGACAAAAACTAGATACATACAAGACAAATGAGACATCATCTGGGAGGAACTAGCACTGAGGATCAGGGAAGACTTCTAACTGAGAGAGGAACTTTAGCTGAGCCTTAAAGGAAGTCATGGAAGCTAGAAGGGAGAGAGTTCCAGGCATGGAAGTCAGACTATGAAAATGCAAGGAAATCAGGAGATGGAATATCTTGTGGGGATGACTACAAGAAGGCCAGTGATACTGTACGATAGAATTTGTGGATGGGAAGTAAGGTTTAAGAAGACTGGGAAAGTGGGGTGGCAAGTTTGGAAGAGCTTCTAAAGCTATGCAAAGAATTTTATTCTTTGATCCTGAAAGTAATAGGGAGCTTTAAAAATTCTATTGAATAGATGGGTGACATAGTCAGAGCTGAGATAGAGTGGAAGGAGACTTCAGGCAGGGAGACCAATAATCAGGCTTTTGCAGCAGTGGGGCGATGAAGATCTTTCCCAGAGTGATGATAATGTCAGAAAGGAACTATGTCGGACATAAGAGATATTAGGCAAGTAGAATTGGACTTGGCAGAACTGATTGGATTTGGAGGATTTGGAGGTGGTGGTAAAGAATAAGTATGGCAATGCCCAATCTCACTGGGCCTCAGTTTCCTTATTTGTAAAATGGGGTTATTTGTTCCTATAGATCCTACTATATTGCATTGTGAGCATCTAGATGGCACTGACCTCTAAATTTCCTTGCAGCTCTAAATCTATGATTCTATGAAATACAGAGATTTCCCATGGGAACCTTCATTTTGAGCTGAACAATGTAGTAAGAAGGGAGAAAGAAAAGAATTGTCCTCTAGCATTTTTTTGTCCCTTTCAATGGCTGGCTGAGCTGAAAATTAGCATCACAGCAGCAAGCAAATTAAAACTGACTAACATAACTCATCCAAGCAGAAAGGAGAGACACTTGTTTCCTATCCTGTATATTTATTTCTGGGCCTTGTAACTATTTCTGCAGCTCATTAAATACAAACTTCTTCATATGGTCCTGCTTTTTGTCAACAATCAGAAAGCAAGAATTGCCACTCTATTGTGAAAATGTGAATAATCAAGTGTAGATGATTACTTTAATGCTAGCACATTTACCCAGCTAGGTAATATGTTTGCACTTGGAAAATCAGAATAAAGAAGGAAGTTGAAAATTGGGAGCGTGGGGGAGAATATTCGAGATAGAATCCTGAAATATAAACAGTTTGATTTGAAATGATAGAGGAGCAAAGATATGAGCTCAGCGTTGGCATAATATGCAGAGATAATTAGGATGTTATTAGAAAACAAGAGAAATTAAAACTACGTGCTTTGCAGAGGGAAGGTGATTTATTGTTTGAGGGAAATAGCAATAAAACCACTCATAAATAAACTTGATGATAACTATCTCTTGTAGTATTTCCTGTGAATGAAACAGAAAGTTTAAGAAGTTTATAAAAGGATAAAATCAAGGCAAAATAAGGAATCTTAAATTCCTGAAAGTAAGAGCATCAGCCAGTAGGTGGTGCTAAGAAACCACTCATGCTCACACATTGCATTTTTTTCAGTGGGAATAATGATGACTGATTTCACATCCTAGGAGGAATCAGTGTAGGTCAAGCTAAACTACAAGTTATAAGAACAAGAGCCAGCAGGCTGAAAAACAATCAAGAGGACATTAGGTCCTTTATCTCTTGTTGCTGAGCAGGGTAAACACCACTAACCTTGAAGGAAGATAAGGTAGGGAGTGGGTTATTTTTGCAAAAGTCCCATTTAAATTAATGTTTGGATTTTCATTTCTGTTTCTAAGTTTATATCATTAACTCCATTAGAACTTCAACCCAATAGAATTAAAGGTAAAAAAATTCAAGTAAATACAGAACACAAAAAAGGGAAAACAGTGATTTCAACTAATATTAGAACATCTCAATTGCTGTTTGGGAATAAGCACTCTTTGAGAGTCTCCTAGTTGCAGTTCAAAACAAAACAGAACAAAAACTACTGAGGACTGATCATTTTCAATTTATTATTTCTGATAAAATAGTCAGAAATGGCTCACTCATTTCACTCCTTTCCCCATTTTTCATTTCATACGATTTAAAGCTGGACAAAAATCTTAAACATCATCTGGTCTAAGTTACCAGTTTTATGGAAAAGGAAACAGGCCTTCAGAGGAGGAATTATTTGTTCAATACCATACAGGTAGTAATAGAGTTGTTTATAACATGTCTTCTGAGTTAAGAATCTAGTGCTCTCAGGTAAGAAAACAAATTTGTCATTTAAATCTGCTTTTCAATTTCTTTTTCATCAAATACCACTGCTTTTTCATTTTGAGATTTGGTCGTTATTTCAGGGTTCAATTGCACTGCTTTTGTGATATGGGATATGAATGAGTGAATATAATAGCTAGCATTACTATTATTATGTACTCTAAGAGTGTGTTAAGTTTTACCATCGACAATAAGTGCCATCACTTCCTCTCTTCTCATTGCTCTTCCTAACTTTATAGTCTATCTTCTGACCTCATTGTTTAACTGAAACTACTCTCTCTAAACCATCAATATCTCTTTTTATTTCTTGTGTTTTATGTTTTCTTGGATCTGCTTTCTTAACTCTGTTTTAATTCATAGAGATCTTTCCATGTTTCATGTCCCTCCTTTCTTTTTTCTTTCTTTTTTTTTTTAAATTTAAACCCTTACCTTCTGTCTTGGAGTCAATACTGTGTATTGGTTCTAAGGCAGAAGAGTAATAAGGGCTAGGCAATGGGGTTCAAGTGACTTGCCCAGGGTCACATAGCTAGGAAGTGTAAGTGTCTGAGACCATATTTGAACCCAGGATCTCAATCCACTGAGGAACCCAGTTGCCCCCTCTATCATTTCTTAAAGCAGTTATATTTCACTATTTACATACAACAGGTTTTTTTTTAGCAATTCCCCAATTGATGGGCATCATTTTGATTCCAATTTCTTAGCTCTCACAAAAAGTTTAGCTATAAAATATTTGGAGTATATAGGGATTTTTTTCCCCCTTAGTGATGGTTCACTGGGATACAAGCCTATTAAGAGTCTCTGGTTCATAGCATATGGACATGTTTTTTCACTTTATTTGCATACTTCCAAATTGTTTTGCATAATGGCTTTTTTTTCATAGCTCCACAACATTAGTGTGCCTATCTTTTCCATAACTCTTCCAACATTGACCATTGCATTTTTTGTCATTCTTGCCATTTGTGAGATAAAACCTCAGGGCTGGAATACTCCTTGCTCCCCATTCTTACTTTCAGGTTCTCCACCCTTCCTCCTTCACTCAATAACCTTCTTTGAGGTTCATACTATTTCTATATACCACCTAATCAAAATCCTGGTAGCAATTGTCTGTGGACTCCCGGTCACTACCCTACCTTCTTTAATGAGTTTGCAACCTAGTTCATAATTTTTCTACCCTCCCCAAATTTTGCCCTCATAGTAGGAGAATTCAATACACATATTGGTTCTCTCTCAAATACCCTAACAATTCAATTCCTTAAATTACTCTCCTCCCATAAGCTAATCTTCTACCCAACTTTAGCCATACATAAAGATGGTCATACTTTTGATGTTGCCATCCCTTACAAATGTAGTACAAGTTCAAGAATTTTAGAATCTCCTTATCCAATCATAATCTATTGGTTCTTTACCTGTTCTTCTGCTTTCCTTTATATAACCCAATCTGGAGTAAGCTAGGTAATACAGTGGATAGAGTCAGGATCTGACCTCAGAAGTTCACTAGCTATGTGATCCTGGGCAAGTTGATTATCCCTGTTTACCTCTGTTCTCATCTGTAAAATGAGCTGGAGAAGGAAATGGCAAATTACTCCAGTATCTTTGCCAAGAAAACTCCAAATGGGGTCCCTAAAGGACAGGATTGAAAACTACTGAACAATAAATTATTCATCATCACTGAGACCTTTAATCCTTCAACTCTTCAATTCTTTTCCAGGCCATCTCTCTTGAACTAGTCACTCTCTCTTCTTCCCATCTTGACTCATTGGTAAACCAATTCACCTCTACACTGTCCTCTCTTGAATCCCTAGAGTCCTTATCATATCAACAATTATGTCCAGCCAAGCCATAACAGCTTTGGACCACTTCCACCATTCATCACCTTCAAGTACTTCGTGTACTTCTGAATGAAGGTGGAGAAAATTGAGCAACTGTTTTGACTGGGTCCACTATCAATTTGTGCTACATAATGTCAACTGGGTCCTCACTTCTGCTAGATAATCCTACTATTCTTCCCTTATCAATTCATTATTCCACCCTTCTTTTTATTTATTTTTAATCCCCTCTTAATAGAGAACCTTGATTCATATTTTATAGAAGGGATATTGAGTCTGTTCACCATGAACTCCCTCTTGTCTCCTCCTCCTAAACTTTTATCATTCAGGTACTTTCTGCTACTACCTCCTCCTTCCCTTCTGTCTCACATGATGAAGTAGCCTTACTCCATTTCAAGGCTAACCCTTCTACATGTTCAAATGATCCCGTTCTAAACTGACTCCTCCAACAGATTGCCCCTCTGTTATGCCTACTTTCCTACTTATTTTCAATTCCTTACTTTTTACTGTCTCATTTCCTGCTGCCTACAAACCTGCCCATGTCACCCTATCCTGAAAAAGAAAAAAAACCCCACTTAAGCCTTCCATCTCAGCTATCATCCTATTTTTCTTCTGCCCTTTGAAGTAAAATCCTTTAAAAGGCCATCTTTGGTAGGTAACTCCATTCTCCTCACTTTCTTCTTAATTCCTTACAATCTGACATATAACTTGACCATTCCACTGAAACTAGTCTTTTCAAAGGTACCAGTGACCAGTTGTCAAAGCCAATGGCCTTTTTTCAGTCTTCATTCTCTTTGACCTCTCTTCAGTCTTTGACTCTATTAATCGTATCCCACTCCTTCATATTCTCTTCTCTATGGCTGTTTGGGACCACATTTTCTCCTGATTTTCTTCCTTTCTATCTAACCAATTATTTTCCATCATCTTTGCTAGATCCTTCTTCAGAGAGCACCTTCTAACCCCAGTTGTCCTCAAGGTTCTGTCCTGGGTCCCCTTCTCTTTTCTTCCTCTATACTACTTCTTTGGTGATTTCATCAGCTTCAATGGATTTAATTTCTATCTTTATGGTGGTGATTTGAAATCTACCTTTCCTGCCCAGTCTCTCTGCTGACTTCCAATCTCACATTTCCCAGTGCCTTTCAGACATCTCAAATTGGATGGCCAGTTGACATTTTAAACTCAACATGTCTAAAAGAGAACTCATTATCTTCCCCCCTAAACTCTCTCTCCTTTCCACCTTCTCTATTACTATACAGGGCAGCACAATCCTCCCCATAGGACTCATAACCAAAGCGTCCTGGATTCATCACGATTGTTCATCCAGAATATCCAATCTCTTTCTTGCCAAGACCCGTTGATTTTATCTGTGCAACATCATTCAACACTGCCTCAACTGTATTGTAATTCCTTATCACCTCAGGCCTACAGGGTTTAGTTAGCCTTTCTCAAGGCTCTCCCCACTCCAGTCTCTGTTCCAAGCATGTCACTCCCCCACTTCTCAACGAACTCAGTTTGTTTCATGTTACCTCCAGAAACAAATACAAAATGTTCTGTTGTTCAAAGTTCTTTATAACCTAGCCCTGCCCTACCATTCCAGTCTTTTTGAACTTTACTACCTGAAACATTCTCTTTGGTCTAATGGCAATGGCCTCCTGGATATTCCATAAACATAAGACATGCCATTTCTTGGCGCCAGGTATCCTCTCTGTCTGTAGCTGGAATGCTCTTCCTCCTTCACTCTAACCACCAACTTCCCTGTTTTCCTTGAAGTGTCAACTAAAATTCCACCTTCTATAGAAAGCCTTCACTAACACCTGATAATTCCAATGCTTTCCCACTCTAAATTATTTCATATTAATCTTCTATATCCTCTAATATATTTCCTATTTATTTTCTACATAGGTTACTTTGTATACATTTGTATGCATGCTATCTCCCCCATTATATTGTATTCCCAGCTTGTAGTAGGTACTTAATAAATATTTATTGTTTTTATTTGCATTTCCCTTGTTATAAGTGATTTAGAACATTTTTAATATGTTGTAAATACTTTGCAGATCTTTTGAGAACTGTTTGATCATATCCTTTGACTATTTATCTATTGAGGAATGGCTAGTAACTTTTTTTTTAATCTTTACCTTCTGTCTTAGAATCAATACTGAGTATTGGTTCTAAGGCAAAAGAGAAGCAATGGATAAGCAATAGGGGTTAAGTGATTTGCTTAAGGTCACACAGACAGGAGGAATCTGAGATGAGGTTTGAACCCAAGACCTCCCATTCCCATCTCTAAGGTTGACTCTCAATTCACTAAACCACCTAGCAACCCCAGACTATTAGACTTACATATCTTGGATATAAAATCCTTATCAGAAAAATGTGATACAAAGATGTTTTTCCCATTTGACAACTCTTCTTAACCTAGTTTTATTAATATTGTCTGTACAGAAGCATTTCAGTTTCAAATAATTGAAGTGACCAAGATGGCGAAATAGAGGTAGGGAAGCTCAAAACTACCATGAGCATACTCTCTAACCAATCTTAAAATAAAGCCACTAAATGAATACTGGAGTGAAAGAACCAACCAGGAGTAGGAGTGAAGCAAGTTTTATGCAGAAAACAACTCGAAAGGTAGGTAGAGTCTGGGTCACTGGGGTGAGTGGAGAACACAGCCAGCATGAAGGCTACAAGTACAGAGCAAACCCCCAACCCCCACCCTGCATCTACTGTTCTAGGTTCTGAGCCTGAGCCTAAGCCAAGATGCTGAGACCCCAACTCAGCCAACAGTGGTCCAACCCAATGCACACCCCATAAAGTTCCAAGCAAACCTACAGTAAGGTCTGGAATTCCAGTCTGTGCTGCATCTGATCTATGTAAACCCAGAGAGAGGCCAGGAACCTAACTTGGATTTATAGTGAGGACCTGATTCCCAATTTGAGGCAGTCTGTGCAGCAGCCTTGTTCAGTGTAGACCCAGAACTGGGCTCTGGGAACCCTGATGGGGGCAGTATCCATGGGGCTGGCCAGTGGGAGTCTGAGTCTGGCTGACTTGTCAAAACTCAAGGTAGAGTCCCAAGGCAGGATAATATGAGGTGTGCCTGACCTGATCAAACCCAGTGAGAACAGAAACCTCAGGCCAAGCCTGAGGCTAGAATTTGAATCATCAGTAGTGTTTTAAGGAATTTATTTAATGTTCATTCTATCTCCTTAGGAGCAGAATTTTAGGTTAGAGAAAGCTAAGTACTATATCACTCAGGCTCTTTAAGAGCAGAAGTCTTCTAAATAGCCCTGGGGTCACTTTAAGAGGCTTTGCATAAAAGTAGTGAAGGGAAGGAGTTCTGGGCTCCATCTTCTCTGGCAGTTTCAGAGAACAGGAGTGGCTGTTTGGGCTCTGTGAAGAGGTCTCTCTCACAGTGGCTGGTGGCAGTTGGAATTGAGAAGAACAGATTTAAGGAGGTTGAAGAAGAAAAGACTTACTACTTTTAGTTACTGAGGGGTTTTCCTTCTCAGTACTCTGAGGGAGATAGATCTGAAGCCTATTTTCCACAGCACCTTGAGGAGAGCTGCAGAACTGTTTATGCCTGTGTGTCACAGACCGCTTTCAAATGACAGTTGATAGAGGAATTTCTTAAGGAGTTCATTATAATTTAAGTTCATTGCTTAGCGTAGCTTAGTTAGATAGAAAATTATTATTTAAGAAAGTATAGTTTAAGTTAGGTCTACTCTGTAGATGGGAAGAAGCTACAAAGAAAGCAGCCAGTTTGGAGGGGTGGAGGAGGTATTTAGAGATCTTAGTGTTAGGGTAAGAGATTCCTGTCCTATTCCTAATTCCTAGTTTCCTACCTCTTATATTCCTTTGTCTACCTCTACTAGAAATAAACTAGAGTTGCATTAAGATGTTTCCAACCTTCCATCCACCACCTTCAAATAGGTTAAACATGACAGCTCTAGTTTATTATAACAGCTGGGAATTACCAACTGGCTATCAATATTCAATACCTATTATCAATATACCAACATTTAGATCAGTTATACTTATAACATCTCGGGTTTCAACATACCAGCTATTATTTAGTTATAACAGTAGTCTCAGGGAATGATTGAATCAGCAGTGAGAGGTAGCTCTCAGAGTTCCCAGGCCACAGGCCATTATACCTGGGAGAACTGAAACTTGCAGAAACCCAGAAATAAGGCTAAGGGTAGCATCAAGGAAGAACTGAAGTTTAAGAAAGTATATCTTCCTCCCTGAGAATAGAGCCTATTAAACAGAGCCTTTAAAATAAAAAGGGAGAGTCAAGAAAAAGATTAGGAAAATGAGCATGCATCAAAAAAAAAAACCCTAACCAAAGAAAATTTTTATGACAACAGAACAAGGCACAGGCACAGAAGGAGACAGTGAAAGCAAAACAAACATATGCAAGGCTTCAAAGAAAAATATAAGTCAAATTTGGATTCTGGAAGAGCTCAAAAAGGATTTTAAAAATCAAGAGAGGCAGAGGGAAAATGGTAAAGAAAAATGAAAACAATGTAAGAAGAAATGGGCCAAATGAAAAAGGAGACTCAAAAACTTACAGAAGAAAATAATTTCTTAAATATCAGAATTGGGCAACTAGAAACTAATGACTTCATAAGACATCAAGAAACAATGAAACAAAATCAAAAGAACAAAACCCAAATAATTAGTTATCTATTTTATCTTTTGTAATTGTCTCTATTTTTTTTTTTGTTAAGAATACATCTCCTATCTATATCTGTGGGGGGTATATGACCTGTTTTTCTTCTAATTTACTAATAATATGATCTTTAATATTAAGGTCTTGTAAAGTCTGGTGAAAGGTGCTGGCCTAAGCCTAATTGCTACCAGACCATTTCCCATTTTCCCCAGTAGTTTTTATCAACTAAGAAGCTTTTCTTTAGGTAACTTTTATTTTCTATTTTTATCAAACATTGGGTTATTGAGCTCTGATGTTTCTGAATCTCCCTTCTCTAGTCTGTTCCATTGACCTTTCTATTCTTTAACAAAAACCATCTGCTTTGATAACTTGAAGGTCTATTTCCTCTTTGACTTTACTTCTTTTCATCATTTCCTTTGATAGCCCCACCCCCACTCCCTGTAGTAGTCCTTTATAGCTATTTCCCTTTCTGAGATACATATACTTAAGATAATATTCTCTTCTGATAGTTTTGATATTTTACATTTTTTAAGGTATTCTGCTATTTTATGTTCTCAGTTTTGTCTGCATATACTTGTTAATGATGTGTTCTAATTGTGGTTTTTCTTATGGCTTTGCTGTGATTTCACCTTGCTTATTTTCTGTTTCATTGATTCAATTTTCTGCTCTCTTCTCTTTAATTAGATTAGACCAATGATTTCTTAATTGCCAAATCTAATGGCTTTTTCTCAGTCCTCATTCTTCTTGACTTTTCTGCAGCTTTTAACACCAATTGATCACCCTTTTCCCCCTTGATATTTTCTCCTCTCTAGATTTTCATGGCATAACTCTCTCCTGGTTGTCTCCTTATCTGATTAGTCCTTCTCAGTCTCCTTTAAAGGGTCCTTGATCCAGGCCATGTCTACTAACCATGGATGTCTCATAGAGTTCTGTTCTGGACCTTCTTCTTCTTCTATATTACTTCACTTGGTCATCTCATTATCTGCAGTGGATTCAATTATCATCTCTATGCTAATGATTCTCAAATCTACCTATCCTGATGTCACTTTTCTGCTGACCTCCAGTCTCATATGTATTCAACTACCTTTCAGATCTCACCAACTAGATTTTTAAAATTCAACATGTTCAAAACTAAATTCATTATGTTTCCCTCAAAACTTTTTCTTCTTCCAAACATAACTATGTCTGTTGAAGGCACTACCATGGGCTTTATGCTCCAAGCTTGCAACTGAGGTGTGAAATAGAAAAGGTAAACTGACTGGGAAACTGTTACTTGTTAAAATAGAGAAGGTAAACTGATGAGAAACTGTTTCTTGTTGCAATGACTGCTCTACTTTCTGACTTGTGACTAGAGAGCTGCTGCAGGAACCTGAAACTGCTTATTTGTAATGGAGGTAGGAATGAGAAATGCTGAGGGATGCCACACAGGGATGCTGCCACACAGAGATGCTGGTACACAGGGGACTGCTCTGGGGACTGCTCTGGGGTTTGCCTACTGATCCCTACTGATGGCTGATGGATCAGTATATCTTTCTAAACCTCCTCCCCCTTCTCCAACCCTCTACTCTCCCAACCCTCTCCTCCCAGTTCTTCCTGAAGCTTTTGGCTTCTTCCCTCCCCCCTGAGTGAACTATAAAGATATTCCTTTCTTTTCCTTTTCAAGTCAGGGGGCTTATTGGGATAATAGGATGGGAAACTGAGGTGAGAGGGATGAGGATGTCCCTATTCTAAAATGAGGATTATGAGGGCTTGGAAAGTCACAACTGTGACAGAGGGACAGTCAAAGATGAAGGACAACAGCTTTTAAATCTTCTTTCTTCTTCTTCATAAATCAGCAAGGTCTCTCAGCTTCAACCCCAGAGAGAAACAAAGTTCAAAGTCTCTCAGTTTCCTCTGGTCAGTTCAACTCTCAAATAGACCATCAACTCAAAAGCCAAGTTTCTCTTTCTTGTCAACTTCAACTGTCCAAAGCCAGAGAACCCCAAAACCAAGTCAGCCCCATAAGGGTCTTTCAGCCAGGTTTCAACCTCCAGAGAGAGTGACTCCAAGTCCAGTCCCCGCCCCCTGGTCAGCTCAGGGGCCAACTCCTGGGAACATTCCGTTTTGGAAACTCCTTCTTGTGATTGACAGATAGGTCTCCATTTTCTTGCATCTTGGTTTACAAGTTCTCTCTCTCTCCATGCCTCTACTACAGGTTTCATCTTTAATTCCTCACTCTCAATCCCTAATTCCAATCTGTTGACAACATCTATCAAGTATGTCTTCATAACAAATCTCAGATATGACACATTTCCCCCTCTGATACTGCCACCACCCTGGTTTAGGTCCTCATCCCTTCATTTCTGGACTTTTCCAAAACCTGCTTATTAATCTCACCGCTACAAGTCTCTTTCCTTTCCAGTCCATCCTCTACAATAGCCAAAGTGATCTATCTAAAGCACAGGTCCTCCTACACCCAACTCTCCAGGCATCTTTCATCTTATATTCCCCCTTGCACTCTCCAATTCAGTGACACTGGCCTACTTGTTCCCTGAACAAGAAATTCCATCTCCCAACTCTGGGCATTTTGACATGGTGTCCTTTATTCTTGGAATGTTATCCCTCCTCACTCCTTCCTCCATGCTTTCTTGGCTTCCTTCAAGTCCCAACTAAAATAGCACCTTCCTCAGAAAGCCTTTCCCAATCCCTTTTAATTCAAATGCCTGCCTTTTATTGATCCAATTTATTCTAACATAGTTGTCTACAAATCTCCTCCCCACTAGACTGTGAGCTCCTCAAGGGCAAGGTCTTTTAAAAAATATATATTTTTTATTTATTATTATATATTATATATATTATAAAATATATATTTTATTTATTATTATATATTTATTTATTTTAAAATATATATTTTATTTTCTCAAATGTAATAACAATTTTCAACATACATTTTCTGAAACTATAAGATCCAAATTCTCTCCCTCCATCCCTCTCATCTCCCCTCCTGGAGACAGTAAGCAATTTAATCTAATATATGTGTGTGTGTGTGTGTGTGTGTGTGTGTGTGTGTGTGTGTTATCATAAAATACTTACTTCCATATTAGTGGCAGGGATTATCTTTTAATTTTCTTTATATCCTCAGTACCTAGCATAGTACCTGACAGAGGTTTAATAAATGTTTACTGATTAGTTACAGTAATTAATTGCTAATTAATAAAATTATTGTATTGTCCCTCACTTTTTACTCTTACCTCAGGCTAAGTTGCATCCCTGTCCCAGGCTTCCCTGGTTTTCCACACCACAGGAAACTCTTCAGTTTCCCTGGCTTCCATTTTGTCTGCTTGTCCTCTGCCTATAATTTCCCAGGATCTTAAGCACAGTCCCTGGGAAAGGCACTATTTGATTATCTATTATCCTTTTTTCTTTTTAGTCTGGACCTCTGATTTCATCATCACAGAAATGGATATTGATGAAATAAAAAATATTTTAAGGTACAACAGGTTAGGTCAATTGGAAGAAGTGACCTTGCCATTGACCTCTGTGGAGGTTTCCCCCCTCATTTTCCCAACCTGTTATCCCAATAAAGCCCTATTTGAAAAAGGAAAAGAAGATCTTTATAGTTTACTTAGGGAGGAGGGAAGGAGCCAAAGGCTTCAAGAAGAATTGGGAGGTGAAGGGGGGCAGGGAGCAGAGGGTTGAAGAAGGGGGGAAGTAAAAGGGAGGAGGAGGTTAGAAAGATTTACTAATCCATCAGCCATTAATAGGGATCAGCAGGAAAAAACCCCAGAGTAAACCCCAGAGCAGTCCTCTGTGTACCAGCATCCCTGTGTGTGGCATCCCTCCATTACATATAAGTAGCCTCAGGTTCCCTCTAGTAATAGCTCTCTCTAATCACAGCCAGCCAGAGAACAACAGTCATTAAAGAAGAAACAGGTTTTCTCTCATTTTACATTTCTATATTTCAACAAGTAATAGTGTCAGTCAGTTTACTTAGTCTATTTCAAGTGGCACTCCAGATTTGCCTCAATTTACAATATTTTTATTTCACCTGGTACCATTAAAACATCCCTGGCCTATTTGGAAGATACTTTATGGACTTCTTTATATTCAGTTTCCAATTGTCAAGATCAGTAATCTGAAAACTTTATATGCATTGACTTTTTTTTTACTGAAATATTTTCTCACATTACTCTGAATCCTTTTTTAATTCACCATAACTACTCATATTTCAGGATTCAGATTTTAATTTCTCATAGTCTATAACATAAACAATTATATATACTTCATTCTTCATATACTGTATCAAATAGATATTTTTCTCTTTTTCAGGGCCTAAGAAGTGACTGATAGTCTGCAATAGAAAAATTAGTAGAAGAAATTTTTAAAGAAGTGAGTTTTTGTTTTAGCAAAAAGGGAACTTTATTTCTGACAGAAAGTCCTAAAATCTCATGATTTCTTTGTCATCAAAAATTTTTTCTTAGTCACCTGGGTTAAAATCTTAACTCTGTCACTTACTATCTGTGTAAACTTGGGCAATTTTCACTGGGCCTCAGTTTCCTGTAAATTTAGGAGTTTTGTTCTTTAGAGGATCTCTAAAGATTCTTCTGCCTCTGAGTTTATGATCCAGTCTTAGATTTCAAGCTCAAGATGCTTTTTTTTCTTTGATTGAAGATCCAATCAGGGACCAATCAATGTTGGTAGCTCCTGCAATTTTGACAAATATTAAAGTAGAACCATAAAGTGTGGGTATGGAGAACAAATATAATTTTTCCATGTTTTAGGTATTTGTTTCAGTATGTAGGGAACTTTCTTGACTGAAAGGAATGGGACCTCTTGTGAAAAATTTATCTATCAGTGGGATCAAATGATTCTGGGTCAAAGTAGGCCAAACTGAAAGCTAAGAAAGTGTATTAGCATGCTAAGGAAACTGTCCACCACAGCTTCAGAATCCTAGGATACAGATTTAGTTTTTGTAACTTTTCAGGCATGTTTAGAGCATGCAACCACTCAGCAGCACTGTGCAATGGCTTGAGATGGACTGGTAAGGGGGGGGGGGGAGGGAGAGAGAGACAGGAATAGAGAAATAGTGTTTAATTCAAGGGAGAGAAGGAGAATAAACATTCTCTGTTCCAGGGCAGGAAATAAGGTGAGGTAACCAAATACTTAAACAGTTGCAAGAGAAGTCCTTTTCTAGACAAAACTATAGGTTGAGGTAACCATCTAAGGACAAATAACTGTTACTGCAGTGGGTGGAATTAGCTACTTTATCCTGTCCTTGGATAATTTGTTATATTTTCTTTCCCCTTCATTTCTATTGTTGGGCTACTGGATAGTTGAAGGATGTCTCCATTGTCAGTCTCCATTGTCATAAAATGATTTGTGGTTCCTATTTTCTCCCACATAGTCGTTCTTAGTTTAACAACAAAATCACAGTTCTGCTCTGCTTAGTGCATTGATTTAAATCCTATCTATGCCATTACTTCTCCCCCATTTCCCATTATTAGGAAACTCTCATCATCCAGTAAAATCTCATCTGCCTTGGTACTCCACTTCATCACTACTCTCTGCCTTTCTCTTTGGAGGGTGGAGCCATGAACTCCAAACCTCAGTTTAAGGAGAGATCTTAGTTCAGACTTCTCATTACTTCGAGATTTCTCTAACTGACTTCAACACAAATTCCTCCTTCCTCTGATTCTCAGCCTCTTTTTTGTATTTTTTCTTCCCTTATTACATTGTAAGCTCTTTCAGGGCAGTGACTTTTTTTTTCATATTTGTATTTCCAGCAGGTACCTGGCACATAGAAAGTGCTTAATGAATATTGATTAATTATTTTTATATATTAATTAATTACTTATTATTATATTATAAATATAAATACTATATTAAATATATTAATTAATAATAATTGATTAAGCTTTTAAACTTCCTGAAATGTAATATGAGCATCTGGGCTATATAATCTAAAAAAAAAAAGGGAATGCTTCTTAAGTTAATTTCACTGCTTGTAATTCTATTTAGATGTCAGAAGATTTCTTCTGTTCTTCCTTATCATCTTCTTCTTATGATTTTTTTTTTAAACCCTTACCTTCCATCTTGGAGTCAATACTGTGTATTGGCTCCAAGGCAGAAGAGTGGTAAGGGCTAGGCAATGGGGGTCAAGTGACTTGCCCAGGGTCACACAGCTAGGAAGTGGCTGAGGCCAGATTTGAACCTAGGACCTCCCATCTCTAGGCCTGACTCTCAATCCACTGGGCTACTCAGCTGCCCCCTTCTTATAATTTCTTAATGCTCAAGATTTTTTGTTGTTTTTTTCACCTCTTAAAGACATGAAATTGTTTATCTGGAAGATGCTTTAGTGATTTTCTAGTTCAACTCTCTGGTTTTACTGCTAAAGAAACAGGCCCAGTGATTAAATGACTTTTTCGAAGTCATAAAGGTAAGTAATTTGCTTTGGTGCTGAGCTCAGCTCAACTGATCAGACAGATTCACCCTGCCCCAGTGTAATAAAAAGATCTTTAGTTCCTGTGTTTATAATAATAAGGCCTTTTAGATTTTACTGAGGAACTGAGACCCAGGATTAAATGACTTATCCAAGGTCACATAGTTTAACATACACACACATATGCAGTTAAACAGTAACTCACATTTCTGTAATGCATTAATACTCATGAATGATTTCTTTGTATAATCTTTGATATTTTGATATCAATTTCTTTGATAATCATGTAAGCTAGGATTATTGTTTTAGTCATGTCCAACTCTTTTTAACCCCATCTGAGACTTTCTTGGCAAAAATCCTAAAGTGATTTGCCATTTCCTTCTCCAGATCATTTTACAGATGAGGAAATCAAGGCAAACAGGGAGGGTTAAGTGACTCAATCAGGGTCACATAGCTAGCAAGACTCTAAGGTCAGATTTGAACTCATGAATACTCCAGGCGCAGCACTGTATCCATTGTAGATGATCAAAATATTATTCTTAATTTTCAGAAGAGAAACCCGACTCAGAGGGTTTTATTGACTTGCCCAAGTGCACACAGTGAAGAAGCCATATGATCTCGGGCTTCATGGAATCACAGATCTAGAGCTGGATGGGACCTCAGAGGGGATGTAGCCCAGCCCTTTCAATTTAACTCAGATTCCTGATCCAGGCTCTGAAAGCCGAGTATTCACCTTCTCTTGTCCAGAAACAAGTCATCATAGCACTACCCAGCTATTTTAAAACCCTGCCATGTGACATCCTACTCCATTCCCTCCTTCCCCTCAGAACCTAGTTTCTTAAGGACAGGAACCTGCCTCAAATGCTTGTTTTCATATTCCTGGGATTTAGCAAAGTGTCTGAGTAAACACTTAATGAATACCTTTTCTTTCATTCATTGATGAAGAAATCAAGGCCCTAACAGGTTAATATTTGCCCAATATTTCACAGGTAATAATCATCAGAGATGAGACTTGAACCCAGATCCTCTGACATTAGAACTTAACAATCTTTATACCTAGTATGACGAGGAGAAAAATGTTGACATTAGATAATTTGCTTATTTGCTCTGGGAAAGTCACTTAACCTCTGTTCATTTCAGTTTCTCATCTGTAAAATGGGAATAATAATAGCACCGACTTCCCAGGATTGTGAGGGGCAAATAAGAAAAAAACCATAGAAATATAATAAAGACAAAAATAAAATTAATATCAAAAATAATTTAGCTTTGCACCAGGGCAGATAAATAGTAAGCACTATATAAATGTTAGTTTTTTGTTATATTATTGCTTTGAATAGTAAGCTAGAAGAAATTAACATAGAACAAATATACCAAGATTTAAATGGTTCATTTTTGCTGCTGTTCAGTCACATCCAATTCTTTGTGACCCCATTTGGAGTTTTCTTAGCAAAGATACTGGAGTGGTTTGCCATTTCCTTCTCCAGATCACTTTACAGTTAAGGAATAGAAGCAAACAGTTGTGACTTGCCCTGGATCACACAGTTTTTTTGAGGCCAGATTTGAATTCAGATAGATGAGTCTTCGTGACTCCGGGCCCAGAACTTTATCTGCTGTGACCTCCCTCCAGTGATTCATACAACTTGGCTAATTGAGAGTTGGTTGTTGTAGGGACCCGATCAGGCATGCGATATTTTGACCAACTGCGGCCATAGCATGTCAGAAAATAGGAGCATAAACAAAATATATAACCAGAGGAGAGCCAGGCCATTCCTCAAAGCTCAACTCTGCTCTGCTTTTTAGGGCTGTATTGTACATGGAATGTGACCTGCTCCTCCTGGATCAACTCCTCCTCTCCTGAATACTTCTGGACCAAGAGCCCTTTGTCTGGTCTTTGGTCTGTGTCCAAATAACCAGTTTGTGGTCCTTGGTCTGTGCCAGGGCAGACCGGGGTCCTTAAGAGTTATACTCACCTGTGCTTCTCAGGTTTGATCTTATTGCTCCAGGCTCAGAGGCTTGCTTGGGCGTTCTTGCTTGTTTCTCTTTCTTATAATGCAGGCCAAGGCTTAGAGCCCACAGGGATCTTGGTATCCTTGTTACAAGATTATAGAACAGGCTTTGCTGGATTCTTTTAATGGCAGAAAATGCCCAGACTCAAGCTAAAGGGCTAATTTAACTAGATCAAGTAAAGGAAGTGGATCAACAAGGTAGTCGTTGCATTTAAGCCCCAGATCACCAGATAAAGCCCTCTGAAGGTCTCCAGGATGCTGGGGGTTTTAGAAGGCCGACCTCCTCCAGAAGCACCCCCACAGAAGATGTGTGCACCCCACAGGGGCAGAGTGGGCCTGCCTGCTGAGTGGAGCTGAACTGAACCCCAGAGCACCTCCCTTCCTGACTACAAGGCCACCCTCACTTGAGTCAGCTCCAGTAAACTTGGTGCTTCATCCAAGGCTCGTTCTCAGAATCAGAAGGGAAACTTTGCCAGGAGCCTTCCCTCTCTTCAATCTCCCTGATTAAAGGGTAGCTGGGCTCGTGGAATGTGGCTAGAGAGATGAACAGAATGATTTCAGTATCCAGAGAACACAAAGGGCAAGGAATGGGACCTTTAGACCCCAGGGAGGGAGACAGGTGACCTGGCAAGAGCAAAAAAAGATAAACCCTCACGAGGACTCAGATTGAATAAGGAAAGCCAGGCCTTCCTTCTCCACTCATGTCATGGTTCTGAAAGCTGTAAAAGGACATTTAATGCCCGTAAGTTTTGTGCCTCCCCAAAGCTTCCATGCCATCAGAGGCGATGGGTGCCTGGGCCACCCAGGGAAGCCTCCCCAGTGGGGCTGAGAGAAGAAAGGCCCCATTGTGCGCCGTCGGTGCTGGGGCAATGAGGCCCAGAACAATGTCACTTCAGAAAGGCCTCTTGTGTTTTCTGTTCCCTTGAGTCTGATTAGGAAGCGAGCCCTCCCCAAACACCAGAGAAAGAGACGGCTCCAGCTTTGCACCATTGCTGAGACCTTCCGTCACCCAGACACAAGCCAGCAGCTTCTGGTGAAAAAGAGGGAGCAAAAAGAGAATGAAAAATAATAATGGAAAAAAAATGATAAATTGTTCCTTCCCAGGAAGGGATCTCAGGATAATTTGGTGGTTTAAAGAACACTCATTACTGAGGCTATGAACAAGGACAACCAAGCTGGAAAAGATGGTCAGATGTAGGTTATAGGAATGGCTGGAGACACTGGTAACACACGCCTAAGTGAATGGATTTCTCCTCTGTGGCACCGTTCCACAACATACTCGTGTGTGGCATCCCTAGTATAGGGGTCCCCAAACTACAGCCTGCAGGCCAAATGTGGCCCCTGAGGCCATTTATCCAACCCCCACCACACTTCCAGAAGGGGCACCTCTTTCATTGGTAGTCAGTGAGAAGAGCATGTATGTGGCAGCGCCGCAAAGCATGGCATCTCTTAAGCACAGTACCACTTCCGGTGACATAATCCTTTGCCTGGTGCCTTGTTCTGAGAGTAACTGAATGAGAACGAGGCGCCTCAGAAAGGATGATGTGGCTGCACAATGGAACACTTGGTGAGTGGTGATCTGGGGGGAGGGGATTCCGCACTGTGTATACTGCTGCCCAGTATAGTGGTGGCAGTGATGGGCCTGTGCAAGGTGTAACAGGCCCATCCCAGCCAGCGCTGCAGCCTCCGCTATCCCAGACAGCAGTATACAGATTTGTTCATAGTTTGTTTTTTTTAGAGTCTGACCCTCCAATGGTCTGAGGGACAATGAACTGGCCCCCTGTGTAAAAAGTTTGGAGATCCGTGCATAGTAGGATCAGTATGTCTCTGTTGAAGCTTTGTTTACCTATGCTACTAATTAGAACTACTTATGTAGGCAAGAGAAGGCTTGGGCATAGAAAGCTAGACCTGGAGTCAGGAAGAATGGAGACCATGTCTTACCTTGGACCAGTCCTGGTTAGGAGACTGTAGGCAAATGCCTTGGTCCCTTTGTTCCCCACATGACACTCTAATATTATAAATTAGAGCTAAACTGATGATCTACATTACTGGAGGGAATTTCTAATGTGACATAGGCTTGATTGGGCAGGGTGGGTGGCCCAAGGGATAAAGCACTGGGCTTAGAATCAGTAAGACATCTTTATGAGTTCAAACCTCGCCTAAAACACTTACTAGCCTTGTGATTTTGAGTAAGTCACCTAATCCTGCTTGCTATAGTTCCTCATCTGTGACATAAACTGGAGAAGAAAATGGCGCACCACTTCAATATCTTTGTCAAGAAAGCCACAAATGGGGTTGCAGAAAGTTGGACATGACTGAAACAATTGAACAACAACAACAAGTTTGATTAGGAGGTCCTCATATTGGACCGAAAAATGGGTGACAGATGATTAAATATTACCTTTCCTGGATGATAGATATGTCTGGTATCCTAGGGAATAATAGAGGAGAAGAAAAAATAGGAAAAATCTGTTATGAAGAAGTAGTAACACTCAGGCAAGATTGTCATGGGGCTCAGATTGGATTTAGAGTAGAAACTGGAGGAACAATGTGTGTGTTTTGGGGAGGCAGTTTGAATGAGAAAGCTCAACCTTGATTGGAGGAAAAAAGGAGGCTTGACATAAAAATCAGAATACAGATTTACCAGGCATCCAGAAAAACAATGACTGAGGCTTAAATTAGGCTGGTTCAGTGACTAACTGGGAGTAGAAAAAGAAATATCTCAAACCAACTAAAACATTTCCTCATAAAGTTGAACTCTGATGCTCCTTTATGAACTCTATTTGTTTGCCCACACAAATAATTTGTACCATGATAGAACTTCATGCCTATTGCAAATTTCTATTGTTTACTTCTTGTGAGAAAATACAGGGAAGGTTCAGTTCCCCACACCCCAGCCCTCAAATGGGAAGAGGAAGCTTGAAGATGGACCAGAATTGAGCAAATATAAAGCCAAGAAGGAATTAGAAGAGAAGGAAGAAGTTTCTCAGCCTGTCCAAAAATAAAGCAAAACTGTGGAGGACCACAGCACGTTTCTCAAAACCCAGCTAATATTTATATTTATGGGTGTTTGTGGTTTTGTATAGCATCCTGAAGTTAGCAAAGTGCTTTACATATATTTTCATTTAATCCTCACAATAGCCCTGTGAAGTTGGTACTGTAATTATTATCTTAATACATATATAACCCAGATCAAATCACCTGCCGGCACTGGGAGGGGAAAGGGAAGAGAAGGAGGAAAATGAATTCAATCATATAACTTGGAAAACTTGTGTGGAAATTTATTACATGTAATTGGTAAAAAAAAATAAAAATAAAAATTATCTTCATTTTACAGATAAACTGAGAATGAGAGGGTTTAAGTGGCTTGTTGAGGGGTCATTGTCTCAGGGCAGGATTCAAACTCAGGTTTTCTATATGCTGCCCCACCACTAATTTGCTTAGCTCTGAGTAAAACAGAAAAAACTAGGCTGTTTGGAAATATTTGAGAATTGGTTGAGAAAATGAATGCCAACAAACTGAAGGAAAGCTATCATTAGCATCCATCCTAGCAAACCTAGTTGAAGTTCTGTCCTTCTCCAACCCCGCAACTTCCTACACTCCCCCGGATGTTTCCAGCATGCCTCAGAAAGCTATTCCTCTTGAAAGATAATTTTATCCTTGGAATTCACTAAATCTAAATGCGTAGGTACATTCTGCCCCTTGGGCCCTCCCTCTGATTGGAAGACTAGACATTTCTTTATTCTCACAAGACTGGACTCTCTGGACTTCTCTATTATTCCCCTGGACTGGGTACCCTCCCTCTTCCCTCTCCCTCCCCCAATTTTTCAACTTCCTTTTATTTGACTATAAAATCCTTGAGAGCAGGGACTGTCTTTCTTTTTGTTTCTATTTATATTCCCAGCACTTAGAACAGTGCCAGGAACTCAGTAAGAGTTTAATAAATGTTTATTAACTGACTGAAAAGAGCTGCTTAGAATTTCTTTAAAATCATTCTGCAGGCTTGCAGAGAACTATGCCTTCTTACTAAGGAATGCTGGTTCCATTTATCGTGCTATTTAGGGGAAGCCAGATCAATAAGTCAAAAACTTACTGCATTCTTTTTGTAAGGCCTTCCACAAAAACCTAACTCTATGCCTAATTGTGGTGCGGAAGTGATCCCCTCATTTCCTGAAGGTCATGCTGTTCAAGGCAAAAACAAAAGCAGAGTGGAAGGGTTTAGGGAGAGCCCAGTGGAAGGCTGTATGTCAATTCTACTGAATTCAATTTCATTCTATTATAAGGAAAGTGTTGAAGTTTGCAGAGAAAAGTGGCATGAGACCAGTAGGAAGATTCTGGAACTTTGAAGGGGGTTAAGCTGAGACCAAGGCTGTTTGCTGACTCTGGAGAATCTCTGGAGGTGTTGGCTGCAAATTTCCTTGGTGGCTAATCCTTTCCTTTCCTGATTTCTGATGTCTGTATTTCATCGATGCAACTCCCGGTGAACCTGATCCATTTACAGAGATTGTGAGATAGAGTCTGGATCCTTTTTGGATCTCAGACCTTCTCTGGCCCTAGCAAAGCCTTTCACAGACCCTTTCCTTAAATCCAACAAAGAGGGATTTATTTGAGGGTTTTAGTTAAGATCAGGGACTTAGAGATTTGGGGTTAGGGAGAATTAGAGTAGGAAGTTCACCAAGAAGAAATCCCTGTAAAGGGATTTTTAGATCTGCTGGGTATAGGTAGATTAACATTAGTTTAGATGATCTCAAATCCCTTTTTCACCTTCCCTTGTTTATTAAATCCCAAACCTGTCCTGTGTTAGTTAATATAGTGGTCTGTGTTTATTAGTTCAGAGTCTGGCTCTGTCTGCCCTGGGCTTGGGTAGCTTTTCCAAACCAGATGACTGGCCTAAATCAATTACCATCCCCTGAAAACAGCTATATCAATTCCAAAAATATTTAGTAAGCATCTACTATGTTCAGGGCCCTGTACTAGGTGGTCCTTGCCCTCAGAGAGAGATTCCTTTTTATTGGTGACATAATATGATGTATATAATAAGTAAATACTTGTGGAGAATTGTTCACTAATAACTGGGGGGGAGGGGGTTTGGGGAGGAAGCAAGTAGCAAGCAGAAGGGGAAAGATTAATGGAAGTTTCAGAAGAGATAACAGCTGAATTGAGCCTTGCAGAGAGCTAGATATTCGGAAAGATGAAGAGGGAGTGCATTCTGGGCAGTGGGGAACAGCTTGTTCAAAGGCACAGAAATGGAAGATGGAATGTTCAGTTTTTCCCTGAACATAGTTTGTGAAAAAGAATAAATTTCTGACAAGATAGGTTGGAACCTGATTATGAAAGACATTAAATGCTACACTGAGGGGTTTACATTTGATCTGAGATGTGGCAGAATGTCAACAAACATTTTTGTGGAGAAGATTGACATTTTCAGGCTTGTGCCCAGAAAGATTGTTTTGACAGCTTCCTAGAGAATGGATTGGGAAAATCTAAGGAGCTGCTTTAAAATGCATCTTATATAATTGGAAAAATGGCTGAGCAAATTGTGGCATATAAATGTCAGCAGATATTATTGTGCTATGAGAAATGATGAAAAAAGGATTTCAGAGAGTGAATTGATATGAGCAGAACCAGAACAATTTATCCAATAACAACATTGTAAAGGCAAACAACTTTATAAGACTCAGGACCTGGACTCCATGTAATGACCAACTTCAGTTCCTGGTGATTCCTGAGGAAACATGCTACCCACCTCCTGACAGAGAACTGGTGGTCTTAAAGGATAAATCGAGGCTTTGGGGGGGAAATGGACAATGTAGGAATTTGTTTTATATGACTATAAATATTTATAACAAAGGTTTTGTTTTTCTTTCTTAATGGAGAAAGTGGGAAGAAGAGAATTCATTGATTTAAAAAATAAAACTTGTGGTCATCAAAACAATTTGGTACTGGCTAAGAGACAGAAAGGAGGATCAGTGGAATAGACTCGGGGCAAGTGACCTCAGCAAGACAGTATATGACAAACCCAAAGATCCCAGTTTTGGGGACAAAAATCCACTATTTCATAAAAACTGCTGGGAAAATTGGAGGACAGTGTGGGAGAGATTAGGTTTGGATCAATACCTCACACCCTACACCAAGATAAATTCAAAATGGGTGAATGGCTTGAACATAAAGAAGGAAACTATAAGTAAATTAGGTGAACACAGAATAGTATACATGTCAGACCTTTGGGAAGGGAAAGACTTTAAAACCAAGCAAGACTTAGAAAGAATTACAAAATGCAAAATAAATAATCTGGAATACATCAAATTAAAAAGGTTTTGTACAAACAAAACCAATGTAACTAAAATCAGAAGGGAAGCAACAAATTGGGAAACAATCTTCATAAAAACCTCTGACAAAGGTTTAATTACTCAAATTTACAAAGAGCTAAATCAATTGTACAAAAAATCAAGCCATTCTCCAATTGATAAATGGGCAAGGGACATGAACAGGCAGTTCTCAGCCAAAGAAATCAAAACTATTAATAAGCACATGAAAAAGTGCTCTACATCTCTTCTAATCAGAGAGATGCAAATCAAAACAACTCTGAGGTATCACCTCACACCTAGCAGATTGGCTAACATGATAGCTACAGAAAGTAATGAATGCTGGAGGGGATGTGGCAAAGTAGGGACACTAATTCATTGCTGGTGGAGTTGTGAATTGATCCAACCATTCTGGAGGGCAATTTGGAACTATGCCCAAAGGGTGATAAAAGACTGTCTGCCCTTTGATCCAGCTATAGCACTGCTGGGTTTGTACCCCAAAGAGATAATAAGGAAAAAGATTTGTACAAGAATATTCATAGATGCACTCTTTGTGGTGGCCAAAAATTGGAAAACGAGGGGATGCCCATCAATTGGGGAATGGCTGAACAAATTATGGCATATGTTGGTGATGGAATACTATTGTGCTAAAAGGAACAATAAAGTAGAGGAATTCCATGGAGACTGGAACAACCTCCAAGAAGTGATGCAGAGCAAAAAGAGCAGAACTAGGAAATCATTGTACACAGAGACTGATACACTGTGGTACAATCGAAGGTAATGGACTTCTCCATTAGGGACAATGCAATGTCCCTGAACAATCTGCAGGGATCTAAAAAATACTATCCACAAGCAGAGGATAAACTGTGGGAGTAAAAACAAGGAGGAAAAGCAATGGCCTGACTACAAGGGTGGAGGTGATAGGACTGAGGAGAGACTCTAAATGAACACTCTAATGCAAATACCAACAACATGGAAATGGGTTAGAAACAGGAACACATGTGATAACCAGTGGAATCGTGCGTCAGCTATGGGAGAGGGAAAGGTGGTGGGAGGGGGTGGGAGGAAAAGAAAAAGATCTTTGTTTCCAGTGAATAATGTTTGGAAATGACCAAATAAAATAATGTTAAAAAAATAAAACTTAACATAAAAATAAAGAAAAGTTTAAAAGAGAGACTTAAGAACTCTGATCTTAATGCAGAGGCCATTTTATATCTCCAGAGAATTTATAATGAAGCATTTTGATCCCCTCTGAGAGAAAGGTGATGGATACCTCCATACAGATACATTTTTGGACATAGCTGCTGGATAGATTAGTTTTGTTTGACTTATACTGTTTGACTTATACTTCATAAAGAAATAACTGTGGTTATTTCTTTAAAGAATTTTATTTTTCTTTCTTTCAGTTTTTAATTGGGGAAGGGGGAATTGTCACTTAAATGACATTGCCCCCCCAGTGAAGCCATTATAACATTTTAAATTATTTTAATTTTTTTCAATAATGAATGCTTTACAAAAATTAGTCTATTCCCCCCACCCTATTAACCCTACTCCATTGAGCAATTTTTTAAAAAAGTTCCTCACTTCAATAATATCTATGTAGTTTGGTGAAACAAATTCCCAAATTAGATGTGTTCTAATATGTATGCATCTTTCTGCATCTTAAGTTCATTATCTCTCTGTCAGGAGATGAGGGGCAAATTTCATCTTCATTCTTCTGTACTGGATATATTGGATAAATTAAATTTGAGATGCCATGAAGACATCCAAGTAGAAATATTCATAGGGCAATTGATGATACATGACTAGAGTTTAGGGCTGTATTTATTTGCTTTGGAGTTATCTGCATAAATAATTGCATACACTAAGGGAGAAAATGGCAGAGAGAACATGGTCTAAGACAGAGTCTTGGAGGACACCCATATCTATGCTGAGAAAGAAAGATTTTGATCCAATAAAGGAGATAAAAAAAGATCAATCAAGTATGAGGAAAACCAGGAGTGAGCAGTACCAAGAAAGTCAAGGGAAGGAGAATTATCAAAGACAGGAAGTAGTGAACAAGTCTAAACCTGAAGTAGGATAGAGGCTAAGAAAAATCCACTAGATTTATTTGTTGGTTGTTAGGGTTTCTTTTGGGTGGGAGGTCTGAGGGGGGTCATTAGATTTAATAGTTAAGAAATCACTGATAAACTTTGAGATGACTTTTGCAGAACAGAGAGTTTTCTGTCCTCTAATGATCAGACTAGCTAAGCATAAAAGAGATTCATTTCAGACAATGGATACCAGATGAGGAGTTTTTGGTGGACATAGAAAATAAGTAGACTTCATGATATAATGGAAAGAAGAGTGGCTCTGAAGTCAAAGGATTTGGGTTCAAATTCTAGTTCTTCTAATTGGTACCTTGGGAACTTCTAAAAATTATTAAAACTCTTTGTATCTCAGTTTCCTCTTTATTGAATTTCTAAAGAATTATAATTCAGTCAGTCTAAAGTACACAGTAAATCCCAAGCATTTTCAACAGCAGTTGATGAAACTTTTTCTCCAGGTGAGGAGCTGGGTAGCTCACTGGATTGAGAGCCAGGGCTAAAGAAGGGAGATTCTGGGTTCAAATGTGACCTCAGACAATTCCTAGTTGTGTGACCCTGGGCAAATCACAAATTTCTTACCCCTTACCACTCTTCTCTTTTGGAACCAATATACAATATTGACTCAAAGATGGATGGTAAGGGTTTTTTAAAAAAAAGAAAGAAACTTTATCTCCAAACTGATCCTTTTCATGCTGGGCAGGTGGCAGGCAATCAATAATTATTTATTGACTGATCATGATTCATTAATGAAACAACTGAACTGCAATTATTTACAAATTTCTTGAGTTAGCAGACAGAGAAGTTCACAAGGTTTCAAGACTGAAGGAATCTTCAAGATAATCCAGTTCAACTCTTCCATTTTACAGATGAGGGAACTGCATTCTAAGCTTAAGTGATTCTCCCAAGTTGAGATTCAAACCCAGGTCTCTTGACTGAATCCTGGGCTCTTTCCATTGCACCTCTCCCAGTATAAGAACAAGCATAAGAAATACCTTTCCATTTTGGAAGGCAGTTTTCAAGTTTGGAAAGTTTGGCACATCTAAGTTAAAGAATCTCAACTCAACTAAATTGATTTTTGGAATCATTACCTGTTTTTCATGAGCATACACATTGGCTTGGAAGAGAGGACTAGCCAGGGGACCTGCTTCATGTGTTCATATTCTAAATTCAGGTGCATTATCGGTAGGCACACTAGCTCAGCTGATTGCTTTTTAAGTGCTATTCCCATTACTGCTTTTGGCAAGAAGCACAGTCTATTATTACAGGCAACAACAGAGTTGGCTGTTGGCAAAAAGGTTGCAGTACAAAAATTTGTCTTCGATATGGTCCCTCCCTTTCAACACATCTCTCATGCAGTCCCCTCAGCTGGTCCCTGATTCCCCAGGCACCCTACCAGATGACCTCGAAGGTCCCTTACAGCTTTAAATCTGTGATCCCAGGATTCCTTCCCCGGAGGATCTCGATCTATGCTAGATGACAGATATCCCATCTGGTGTGTAGTCAGTTGCATATAGCTTACTATGTGACCATAAGCAAGTAACATTCTTCCAGGAGAAAATCATGACACAACCCAAAGGAATAATAGTAACAGTAGCTATTATTTATTATGTACTGGGTACTATTCGTGCTTTATAAATATTATCTCACTGGATCCTTGCAACAACCCTGGAAGGTATTATGATCTTCATTTTACAATTGACAAAACTTTCAAAAACAATTAGCCACAGAGGCTGACTGACTTATCCAAGGTCATCCAGTTTTAGTAAATGTCTGAGGCCATCTTTGAACTCAGATCTGCCGACTCCAGACCCAAAATGTCCTAGTTACTGCACTACCTACTTGTCTCCTAAAAATGATTGTTACAAGTTATGATTATAACAGGGGGAATTTCAATCAAAGTAAACCAAATGGGAGATACTTTGGGGTAGATGGACTTTTGGCACTCCTCAGGTTCTATCACCCAGACCTGGCCCTGAAAGGAGAGGTTGATAGTGGAGCACAAAGTCACAGTTGCAGGGAAACCACCTGCTATCACCATGGCTAATAAACCACAGTTTCCATTATTGTCTCTGCTCTGTGGCTAGGCTGCCACAGTTCCCCATCAAGATCCCCTTCTATACATTACAAAGCCCCCAAATAGTGAGGCTGAGAGAAGGATAATTTGCAGATGACACTGAAATAACACATGGTTCTCTCCTAGAATCATTTCAATTCAATGTGAGAAACATTTGTTGAGCTCCTCCAATGAGCTCCCAGAGTGCCATGCACTGTTCTGGCTGTTTGGGGAGCTAGAAAAGGACATTTCTGGTGTAATCTCAGGCTAGGCATTTGTGATCAAGTTGAAAACGCAAAACATCTCTCACACACAAATTAAGTTATGATATGATATGAGGCAGGACACAAGAAGTGGTCAAACCAGGGACAGAGAAAATATTTATTAGAGAAGTTCGGGCAAGGGAAAGGGCAGTAGAAGCTGGTCTAGTGAGAGAAGGAATCCGGAAGGTGGGGAGATCCAATGTGGACTTCAGAATGAGGAAAATTTGGTTGAGGAGAGTAATTCCGGTGAGGAGAATAACACGAGCAAAGGACAGAGAAAGGAGTGAAGAATTGATGCCCCCCCAGCTAAAAGTCTGTTCTCCCTCATCAGATTTCCCTAGAGCACTCTGGTTTCTCCTTCATCCTTATCACATTCCACCTTGTCTCATACTTTCATAGATGTTAAACACACACATCCTTCATAGATTGTAAATTCCTTAAGGGTAGGTAGGGACTATGTTATTTTTTTAAGCCCTTTCTCTTCTATCTTAGAATCAATACTGGGTATTGGTTCCAAGTCGGAAAAGTTAGAAAGGACTAGGCAATGGAGGTTAAGTGATTTGTCTAGGGTCACACAGCTAGGAAGTATCTGAGGCCTCATTCGAACCCAGGACCTCCTGTCTTTGGTCTGACTCTAAGTTCATTAGGTCACCTAGCTGTATCCTATATTATTGTTAAAACAAACAAAACCCTTACTCTTAGTAACAATTTTCAAGACAGAAAGGCAAGGGGCTTAGCAAATGGGGTTAAATGACTTACCCAGGGTCATCCCGTTAGGCAGTATCTGAGACCAGATAACCCAGGCTCTCTTAACTCCAAGCCTGGCACTCTATCCACTATGCCATCTAACAGCCCCAAAAGTTTTTTTTTTAATTTTGCATTCTTGGTGCCTGACTAAAGTGCATTGCACATAGTAGGAACTTTAACTGAATTTCCAGTAAGGAGACAGATAATTTCTGATCCTTCCATTCCAGTTTTCTTTCTTTTTCTAATTCTTATCTTTGTCCTTTTGGGCCTTCTTGACTAATCTCTTCCCCATCCTTTTGGAGATTTCTCATGAAATAGCACTATTATTAGAAAGCGACTAAGGGTGGGGGATGGCTAGGCTAGATGATGTCCAAGATTCTTTCCAGCTCCAAAGGTGAGGTCATTGATATTATCAGGACCACCTCCCTTGTCAGAAACCACAGCTACAAACAACAGGAACTTAACCTGGCAGCCCAAAATAACCTTTGTGAAGACAGAACAGCCGTGTCCTTTACTCCCTAGAAGATGCTGTCACTTAGTTACTGGCAATTAGATCACACACAGTTCTAACCAGCTCAATGACAAGGTCTGAAGTTCACAAGAGATTAAAAAAGCAGCGACTGGATGGGAGTAGGGGTGGATTCACAGGAATGCTGTTGGCATTGAGAAGAGACTTTGGCAGGGAGTGGAGAAAGAAAAAAAAATGATAGAATTAGGGTGGCTCAGTGGATAGAAAGTCCTGGGTTCAAATATGGATTCAGACCCTTCCTCCTTGTGTAATCACTTAAATCACTTAACCCCAGTTGTCTATACTTTACCACTCTTTTGCCTTGAAAGTGATACTAAGTATTAACAGTTTTAGGAGAGAAAAGAAGAAAGTGTAAGTAGTAGAAAAGAAGGGTGTGACCATTTAAGAGCCCCTGAGGCATAACTAACATTCAAAATGATGATTATAATCATCATGTAAAATAAAAATATATAAATGTATTTATATATTTACATAATATATATGATATACATCATATATTATAGAAAGAAATATATTTAAATAAATATAAAATATAAATAAATAAAATATTAAAAATATATGTAAAATATAAATATATATATGTAAATAAAATAAATAATGATTATCAATGATCAAGACAAGATTTTTAAGCCTGACATAAAGGAATGATGTTTGAATGGAAGTCAAAGGTTCTGGATTCTAGTCCCTATTCTGCCTCTAACTACAGCAAATTAGCAAGTCCTAGTTTCTCTGATTCTTATTTGAATAGTCAGTTTGGGAGTTAGTGACAGACTTCCCTAGTTTGCTCTCTGCTTTTGTCATTGAAATGCCAGTGATCTCAGAAATACATTCTCACTTGTCTCTCTTAGGGTTCTTAGTTAACTCTCTAAGGGAGATATTTAAATCTCCCTTGACTCATTTTCTGTGCTTCAGGCAAGTCATCATTACTTTCTTTCAAATCACACAAAGTTTTTGATTTTTGTGTGTGTTTTCATGGTCTTTAACATCCATGACACTGGGCAGGGGACAGGAAGGAAATTACTGACTTCATGAATAATTTATTTGTTCATATGAACAGTCTACAATTGGAAATAAGTTCCGGTTAAATTCAGTGGGTTTCTCTAAAATGAGAAACTATGAATCTTCCTTTAAGAAACACCACTAGCTTCCTAACCCTTTCCTGTCTATAGAGAGGGAGATATATTCCTACATATGAGATAAACAATTTGACTGAAAAGAGATTTTCTCATAAGCAAGGTAAGTTTACTTTTTTTTTTTAAACCCTTACCTTCCGTCTTGGAGTCAATACTGTGTATTGGCTCCAAGGCAGAAGAGTGGTAAGGGCTAGGCAATGGGGGTCAAGTGACTTGCCCAGGGTCACACAGCTGGGAAGTGGCAGAGGCCAGATTTGAACCTAGGACCTCCCGTCTCTAGGCCTAGCTCTCAATCCACTGAGCTACCCAGCTGCCCCAGTAAGTTTACTTTTTGGGGATCCTAGGAATAAGAATTCCTTTAAAATAGTTTTTGGAGATTCAAGGTTGTCTAGATTGTGGGGTTTTTTTTCCCCCTCAGAGTGTAAGCAAGGATGTTATGCACAGTCTATTGGACCATAAACTCCATCAAAAAATGGGGGCAGCTGGGTGACTCAGTGAATTGAGAGCCAGGCCTAGAGATGGGAGGTCCTAGACTAAAATCTGACCTCAGACACTCCCTAGCTGTGTGACCCTGGGCAAGTCACTTAACCCCCATTGCCTAGCCCTTACCACTCTTCTGCCTTAGAACCAATACATAGTATTGGTTCTAAGACAGAAGGTAAGGATTTTTTAAAAAAATGGACTTTTCTATTCCTGGGTATCTTCAACAGCCCTAGCAGAGTGTCTTGTGTTTTCTAGGTGTAGAATAACTAGTTTAGAATGAAACAACGATCCAATCAAGCTCTACCTTTCACATTTCACCCTCTAGACTTAAGAAGATTCTATAAAACTAGAAGATAATGAAAGGATGTCTTGGTAGATAGATGTGAGGAAATCATGGAATATATATATATTTAAAAACAGTGTTGGGCTCTGTTCAAATGTATTTTTAAACATTTAATTAAAATTTCAGGTGAGGACTTAGAATTAACTTAAAGGTACAATTTATTTTGTTTATTGGATCTGTATTATATCCATCTTCTAGCCAAGTTCCTGGCACATAATAGGCACTTAGTACATGTTTATTAATTAATTTGAGAATCTAAATCTCAACTCAATTGTTCCTCCAGGTCTTTTCAGGTTGCTATGGCCAAAAAATGAGTTAGGCTAGTCCTTAGATGGCAGACATATGTAGTCTCTTCCCAGGCACATTATTTTAGAAATAAATACATAATTAAGTGCATACAGGTATTTATATACAGCAACAACATTTGTAGACAAGCATATACATAAATAGATTTTTAAGTATATTTTCTAGAAAAGAGCTATGATTCCTTAGAAGAAGACTGGAAGAGTTGGGAATCAGCTGGAATTGTTTATAAAGAGGCCAACTGCATAGAGATAGATATAATTAATTGGCCAAATGCATGATGGAAAGGGAAAAGTCCTCTTTTGAGGAGATAAGTGATTTCTTTCTTACTGTAAAAAGAATATTGCAGGAATTCCCTATTATTGACCTTTATGCATAGTCGATTAACAATATTTTGTTTAGAGTTTTCTAAATCTTTAGAGCAGAATCCATTTTCTCCATGAAAAGGACCGGTTAGATAAATAATGAGAAGGAAGCACTGGACACAAAATGACAATCCCCCGTTAATCAAGAGACTGATAGTTAAAGCCTCAAGCAGGAAAAATGCTGTAAAGGTTTGTTAATACCTAATAGATTTGGCTACAGATGTCAGAGGAAGTAATCTTCTTCAAGCACAAAGACAGAACCAGATTCATGGGTAGTGATGATTTTTAACCCTCGAAGTTTTACTAGACTAGGCAGCAGAATAGGCTGGGAATCTGTGCACTTTTTTCTTTTTAAAAAAGCATAATTGGGTGGGAAAACATGCTCATTTATCATCTCAATTGTCCATCTTAAGATAAAACTAGTCATTTAAAACAAAAACTTAGCACAGGCCCAAGGTTCACTTGTTGAGAACTTACCTGGATTGCCCACTGGTGGGTTTTCTAATATGCCATTTTATGTAGGCTAGCTTTGCAAAGGGAAAACTATTTAGTGACAGCAAAACTCCTAGGATAGATTTAAGATAGAAATCTGGATTTCATACTATTTGAACTAGACTAAACTTAAGAGGATATGGGAGGATAGCTGGCAGAAATTTGATCCGTGATACATATATCATATTAAAAGAAAGTGTTGGGCTAGTCTTGGGTTCCATTTTTCATGAAGATATCTTGAGAGACTTCCAGATCAAGATGACTACTGAGTAGAAGCGGAGCTCTTCTTTTCCCCTCCACCGATTGAGAAAGAGTTCCTCAAAACGACAAAACCAAAATCAAATGAGTGAAGGAGTTCCACGGTAGGATACAGCATAGAAGGTAGGCAAAATTAGGGCAATTACACACTAAAAGGGAGAGAAACTTCCCTCACCAAGGGGCAACCTCACCATCCCTCCACCACTTCACCTACCTTTCCCGAGTCTCAGCGATTGGGACAAACTTCCAAGCTCTAGGAGGGAGACTGGCCAAGTTCAACACAGGCTTACCTCTAAGAGAAACGACTCAGAACACTGGGAGGATGAGAAATGTGGAGAAAGGGGGTTGCAGGTCTTGGAGAGAGAGGGCAGCTCACGCACAGAGAACTGTAAAAAGCCCTTGGGCTGAAACCTCTCCAGTGCTCAATAAAGAGACCTCCCTACACTCTATACCCAGACGTCTTCCAGGCAACCTCTAAGTTCTCAAGGGCTGGACCTGCCTGTAGGAACAGCAAGACTAGGGACCCCAGGAGGCTGAGGAAACATGGATATAAGGTGCAGTGGAGCCTGGGGAGAGGGGACAGCTCATAGCAAACCACCACAGAGACCTGGAAAATAGCCTCTGGTCAAAAACCTCTCCAGTGCTCAATACAGAGACTTGCCTACACTCCACACCCAGATATCTACAATGCAATCTTTAAGTTCTTGGGGGCTGGATCTGCCCCTAAGAGCAACTGGACACTGCTGAGGACTGGGGAAATTATCCTCAGGGCAAAAATCTCTCCAGAGCCCAATACAAAGATCACCCACATTCCTCACTTAGACATCTGACCAGGAAGGAATAAGGCAATGGCTACCAACTCCCAGGAACCAAAATCCACAAATACAAAAAAAAAACCAAGAAGAAAATGTTGACCCTTGATAATTTTTATACAGAAAAAACCCAGACTTAAGAAAAGACAGCAGAAGATGACCAACAATTAAACACACCCAAACCTTGGGGAAAAAATGGAAATTGGCCACAAGATCTTGAAGACTTTAAATCCGAGATTGTCAGAAAAATGGAAGAGATGTGGCAAGAAAAGTGGGAAATAGTCCAAAAAGAAAATAACAGTTTAAAAGACAGGATCTCCCACTTGGAAATTGAAGCCCAGAAATCAAATGAAATAATAAGCAAATTGAAGACCAGAAAAATGACCTGCTGGAAGCCATGGAAAGCAGGACAGATCAAACCGAAAAGGAAAATCAAAAGATCTTTGCTGAAAACCAGTCATTATAAACTAGAATTGCTCAAGTAGAAGCCAATGATCTGACAAGACAGCAAGAATTAATAAAGCAAAGCCAAAAAAAATGGCAGATTAGAAAGCAATACGAAATATCTCACTGAGAGGGTAGTTGACCTTGAAAATAGAAGTTGGAGAGACAATTTGAGAATCATAGACCTACCTGAAAACCTAGAAAAAAAAACAGAAACCTTGACACCACACTACAAGAAATTATCCAAGCAAACTGCCCTTGGGTTCTGCAACAAGAGGGCAAAATAGACATTGAAAGAGTCCATAGATCACCCAACACAATAAATCCTCAAAAGAAAACCCCCAGGAATGTAATTGCCAAATTCAAGAACTTCCAAGCTAAAAAGAAAATATTACAAGAAGCCAGAAAGAAACAATTCAGATATCAAGGAGCACCAATCAGGATTACACAGGATCTGGTAGCCTCCACACTAAAAGACCACAAGCCTTGGAATAAGATACACAGAAAGGCAAGAGAATTGGGTCTACAACCAAGGATCACCTACCCATCAAAACTGACTATATACTTCCAGGTGAAAGTATGGGCATTCAACAAAAAAAAAAAGACTTCCAAATATTTGTAAAGAAAAGACCAGAACTAAACAGAGAATTTGACATCGAAATCCAAAAACCAAGAGAAACATGAAAAGGTAAATAAGAAAGAGAAGGGTCTTGTTTTTGTTGTTGTTGTTGTTGTTGTTGTTGTTCTCTAAGGGCCTCAAATAAGGCCAAATCATTTATATTCCTATGTGAAAAAATGTTATTTGTAACTGTCAAAAAATGTATTTACTATTATAGTAGTTAGAAGATTAGGGGTACTAATTAGAGATTGGGGTACTAAGTTGTTTAAAATCACATATTAAAAAATAGAAGAAAGAAAGGGGGTGAATTTAAGAGAAACTTGAAGGAATAAGAAAATTAGGATAACCAATACTACACAAAAAAGCACACAGGAGAGGGAGGGGAAGAACACAATTATAAGGAGGAGAGGAAGAGAGTGTTAAAAGGTAATATTCAAACCTTATTCTCAGTGGAATCAATTCTGAGAGGAAAAAGCATCTAGATCCATTGGGGTATTGAACTCTATCTTACTCTATAGGGAAGCTTATAGAGGAAAGCTAAGGGGGGGAGTGGAGAGGGGAGTTAAAAAGGAGGGAGGGAAAAAGGGGGAAGAGAATTTAATAGACTTTAAAAAAACAAAAGGGGATAAAAAGGAAGGGGGCAGAAAGGAAGGGTGGGGAGAGAAGTAATTCAAGGGGAGCGAGTATGGGGGGTAGCTTAAAAAGACCCCCCCAAAATTAAGAGAGGAATAAATAGGGAGGGGGGAGAAAGGAAAGTAAAATAAGGGTGGGGATTAGGGGGACTAAATAAAAACATTATACTGGTGTAGAAGGAAATAATGAAAGAGGAAAAAGCAGGACAAGGAGAGAAAATGAAAGTGTTGGGAAATACACAGGTAGTAATCATAACTTTGAATGTGAATGGGATGAACTCACCTGTAAAGTGAAAGCAAATAGCAGAGTGGATCAGAAACCAAAATCCTACCATATGTTGTCTACAAGAAACACACATGAGGAAGTTAGATATGCATAAGGTAAAAGTAAGCAGATGGTGCAAAATCTATTAGGCATCAACTGATAAAAAAAAGGCAGGAGTCACAATCATGATATCTGACAAAGCCAAAGTAAAAATAGATCTAGTTAAAAGAGATAGGGAAGGTAATTACAACCTGATAAAAGGCAGTATAGATAATGAGGAAATATCAGTACTCAACATATATGCACCAAATGACATAGCATCCAAATTTTTAAAGGAGAAACTAGTGGAGCTCAAGGATGAAATAGATAGAAAAACTATACTAGTGGGAGACCTGAACCTTCCTCTATCAGAACTAGATAAATCGAACCAAAAAATAAATAAGAAAAGAAGTAAGAAAAATGAATGAAAGCTTAGAAAAATTAGAGTTAATAGATATGTGGAGGAAAATAAATAGGGACAAAAAGGAATACACCTCCTTTTCATCAGCACATGGTACATTCACAAAGATTGACCATGTACTAGGGCATAAAAACATTGCAAACATGTGCAAAAGAGCAGAAATGATAAATGCAACCTTTTCAGATCATAAGGCAATAAAAATAACAATTAGTAAGGGTATATGGAGAGGCAAATGAAAAATTAATTGGAAATTAAACAATATGATTCTCCAAAATCGGTTAGTGAACAAATCATAGAAACAATTAATAATTTATTTGAAGAAAATGACAATGATGAGACATCCTTTCAAAATCTATGGGATTCAACTATAGTATTTAAAGGGAAATTTATATCCTTGAGTTCATATATTAATAAATTAGAGAGGGCAGAGGTCAATGAATTGGGCATGCAAATTAAAAAACTAGAAAGGGAACAAAATAAAAATCCCCAGATGAAAACTAAATTAGAGAACCTAAAAATTAAAGGAGAAATTAATAAAATTGAAAGTAAAAGAATTATTGAATTAATAAACAAGACTAGAAGCTGATACTTTGAAAAAACAAATAAAATAGACAAAGTACTGGTCAGTCTAATTTATAAAAGGAAAGAAGAAAACTAAATTGACAGTATCCAAGATGAAAAGGGAGACCTCACCTTGAATGAAGAGGAAATTAATGCAATCATTAAAAACTATTTTGCCTAATTATATGACAATAAATATGGAAATCTAGGTAATGTGAATGAATATTTACAAAAATATAAGTTGCCTAGATTAGCAGAAGAAGAAATAAAATACTTAAATAACCCTATATCAGAAAAAGAAATTGAACAAGCCATCAAAGAACTCCCTAAGAAAAAATCCCCAGGGCCTGATGGATTTACAAGTAAATTCTATCAAACATTCAAAGAACAGCTAATCCCAATACTATACAAACTATTTGACATAATTAGCAAAGAAGGAATTCTACCAAATTCCTTTTATGACACGAATATGGTACTGATTCCAAAGCCAGGTAGATTAAAAACAGAGAAAGAAAACTATAGACCAATCTCCCTAATGAATATAGACGCAAAAATCTTAAATAGGATACTAGCAAAAAGACTCCAGCAAGTGATCAGAAGGGTCATCCACCATGATTAAGTAGGATTTATACTAGGAATGCAAGGATGGTTCAATATTAGCAAAACCATTCACATAATTGATCACATTAACAAGCAAATCAACAAAAATCACATGATTATCTCAATAGACGCAGAAAAAGCCTTTGACAAAATGCAACACTCATTCCTATTGAAAACACTAGAAAGCATAGGAATAAATGGGCCTTTTCCAAAAAGACTGATACACTGCGGCAAATTCAAATGTAATGGACTTCTCTACTAGTAGAAATGCAATGATCCAGAACTATTTGGAGGGACATATGAAAAATAACACTATCCAAATTCAGAGGAAGAACTGTGGTAAAAGAAACACAGAAGAAAAACAACCACATAGGTTGGTGGGGCTATGACTGGGAAAATAGACTCTAAAAAATCACCATAGTGCAAATACTAATAATAGGAAATGGATCTTGATTGATGGCATATGTTAAACCCAACAGAATTGTGTGTCATATATGGGAGGGGGTGGGGAGAGAAGAGGGAAGGAACATGAGTTTTGTAAGCATGGAAAAATATTTTAAATCATCTAATTAAATAAAATTAAAAATAAATTTAAAAAAAGATATCTTTTCCTTGCCTAAAGAAAGTCAATAAAAATTAATTAGCAAAAGAGATAAGATATTGGAGCTGAATGACAGTTTTTTATTTTGAGTGACCTTTCATCTAGAACAAGAGTCCTTGAAGTGTTCTGAATAACAATTTATGGCCTTCAAACTAGTTTCCTATCATTTTGACATTTACAACATCATAATATCTATACTCTAGAATAGGTATCAAGTGATAACATTTGTACAACCCAGTGGAATTGCTTGTTGGCTCCGGGATGGGGGAGGGGAGAGAGGAGGGAAAGAAAATGAATCATGGAAACATGGAAAAAATTTTTAAATTTTTTTTCATGGAAAAGAAAGAAAGAAAAAAAAAAGAAAAGAAGGCTCTAGAAAAGCCTGGACTAACCAGATTCCTTTGTTTGTTATTTACTTCAAAACTCAATCATTAGTACAAGGATGACTTTAGTTCAAGAAAGGGTGATGCCAAACTCCCAGAACATCTCCTACAGTCAGGAATCCATGGTACGGAATACATCTCCATCATCAAGGCATACTCTTTTTTCACGTTAGTTTATTTATGTTTTGATTTTATATGTGTATTCTCTAATAACAGTGACCAATATGGAAGTATATTTTACAAGTATAACTCAGATCAAATTGCTAACATCTCCAAGAGGGGGTAGGGAAGGGATGGAGGGAGATGATTTGTGTTTTATAATCCCAGAAAAAATATGCTGAAAATTGTTATTACATGTAACTAGGAAAATAAAATATCTTTGAATAAAAAATAATCTACATTACAGGAAGAATTTATTTTTGTTATGTCTTCAGAAGAACAGCATGAAATACTAGACAGAAAGGTAGCCAAGGAGTCAATCTAGGTTGAAGTCTCCCCACTGATAGCCTCTGGCTATGTGAACCTGGGCAAATCATGTGACTTCTCACTGATCCAGGCAGTTCATAAATGCTATAAATTGGTGAGAAAAAAATTTTTTTTCATTTCAGTGAGGGAAGTGTGGACTACAGGTCTGGTCCAAAAATAAAAGCTTTTTCTTAATGTCCCTTCTAAATTAACCTAACTTCTTTCATTAATTGGGAGTAGTTTCTGTTTTTGTTGTAGGGATTGTGAAAGGAGAATTTGCAGGTGAGTGGGTGAGATAAATGTTCCATGGGGTTTGTTGCTGCCCTGCCAGACTGGTCTGTGGACTGAGGAAAGCATTGGAAATTAGAGCAACGGAGTGTGGGTATAACTTTCTTTGCATTAAGCAAACCAAAAAAAGGCCTTGTCTAAATTTTCTTTCTTTCTTTTCTTTTTTTTTAAACCCTTACCTTCGTCTTGGAGTCAATACTGTGTATTGGCTCCAAGGTAGAAGAGTGGTAAGGGCTAGGCAATGGGGGTCAAGTGACTTGCCCAGGGTCACACAGCTGGGAAGTGTCTGAAGCCATTAAATTTTATTTCTAATAATAAAAAAATAATAGTATCTAGCATTTATAAAGAATTTGAAAGTTTTGAAAGGACTCAATATTTTCTCATTTTATTCTAACAACAACCCTAGGGGATGGGTGTTATTATAATCCCTATTTTATAGATGAGGAAACTGAGGCAAAGAGACATTAAATGACTTGCCCAGAGTCACACAGATATAGCTAGTAAGTGTCTAATTAATTAACTAATTGGAACTCTGGTCTTCCTGTCCCCAGATGCAGTGTTGTATCCAACCCACCACCTAGCGGCCTTCTTTTTGTTTCCTATCTGCAGATGAAGAATGCTCTGTGCTTCCCTTTTGGTCACTTGGGCTTCCAAAACAATCAGCTTTTTCTTGCTTCTTTTCAATAAAGACTTCCTTCCCTCAGGAACAAAATTACAACTTCCATTTCTGAACTTCTCCAGTGGAGGCTCCATTGAAGGCATTTTGTGGAAAGAGAACCAGGAGGGAAAAAACAAGCAATCTGAATGCTAGTCCCACTATTTCCAACTTTCTTTTAAAGAGATGAAGACAGTAAAGAAAAATATTAATTTGTACTGTAGGTACTGCAGGAAATAGATAAGTCTGCCTTAAGTTCTAGTTTGAGAACTTAGATGATACACATTCTACTCTTGGTTCTCATGGCCTATCATTGCTACTTTAAAGAAAGAAAAAATAAAGGCAATTGTAATTCCATCTCCAACAAAGGGTCAATTCACAAGAATTACTTTCCCCAATCCACCCCTAATAAAGAATTTGGTATTGGGTGGAATTTTTTCATTTAAATTCTGACCAGGGCATAAATCCTGAGCAATGCCTATTCTGCTCCCCTAACCTCCACTAACAAAGGACTTTTAGTATCTATGATACAACCAGATCAGAAGACTCTCCCTCCACTTACTATCCTCCCCTCCCCCCCCCCATAGGACAGCATCCACTGTGTCTCTTTATTTATTCTACTAATTGAATTCCAGGCACTATTATATCAGGCTTTTCTTCCTCATTGTTTATGGTCTATATCCATTTACAGGCCAGGTAATATCTCTGAGTTCTCCGCTATTTACTTCTGGCTCCACATCAGAAATAAAATTCTAAACATTTCCTCAAAGTTTTATACTATTTCTTGAGGAGTTCCCTGACTCAACCTGAGGCTCCCCAGAAGCAAAGCAGGGAAGGAGTTGGGGAAGGGGGCCTAGAGTTGTTAAATTGGATGCATTTTTGTACTTCAATATCACTCATCGTCCTCTGTAGTGTGCAACCCCTTTCCATTTTGATGTATCTATTTCACAAAGATAAAACACCAGATCCATTTTTTGCCTCTGTTCTTCGAAGAAGAACACGCAATAGCTATCTCAACTCTTCCCTAGTGAAGACCATGGCTGGCACCGATTTGGGCAATGGTCACTGGAGAATTAAATAGCTAATAAAACCTTTGATGAAGAAGAATCCTGACCACACCCTATTGGAAATCATTCCTACCATCCTACCATCTGATCCTACCATCAGAAAAGTATCTTTAAATTATTTGACTCTTAAGAATCATTGTCTCTTCATGTACAAGCGTTTGTTTGGTTTTTTAAAAATAGTAATCTAACCTGTTTCAGGTTTTCAAGTTTTAAACTACAGCAAAATGCATTGTTTCCATAGTAGCCACAGCTTTATCTAACTATTGTGGCTTCTAAGTGTTTAAAAAATATTCATGCTAAAAGTCAAGCAGGTTAATGAAGAATGTTTCTGAATGGTTCCACTTTTTATTTCATTTTTAATTTGCTTAAAATAAAGCCATTATTAGTGTCTAATTTAAAATCTGTAAAGTGATTCTGTATCAGTGTAAATAAGATTATCTGCTGCAAAAAGATGTTTAAAAAACTAAAAAAAAGGGGGCAGCTGGGTGGCTCAGTGGATTGAGAGCCAAGCCTAGAGATGGGAGGTCCTAGGTTCAAATCTAGCCTCAGACACTTCCCAGCTGTGTGACCCTGGGCAAGTCACTTGACCCCCATTGCCTAGCCCTTACCACTCTTCTGCCTTGGAGCCAATACACAGTATTGACTCCAAGACGGAAGGTAAGGGTTTAAAAACTAAAAACTAAAAACTAAAAAAAAAACATATTCTATACGAGAAAAGTGAGAAGGAAAAAAACCCTCCACCTTATTGGATTAATTGGGTGAAATTCTGAACTCCTAAAAATTAAATTTTCTATAGCTTTAGAGGAAATGCCATTTCAAGCATACACAGAAATCAAAACTGTTAACAAAGGGTTTCTGCATAAAGATATTTCAGAGCTTGACCAATATAGGTAAGAGCCCTTTGTACTGATGAGACCTACTCTACTCCTCTACAAGAAACTCAAGGTTTGATTTTCCTTAAACAGGCTAAACTCGACCCCTGCAATCTTGGGAACTCTGCGGATCCATTCTTTTCTCTAGTTTGGGTTGAATGATCACAATCTTAATCAGCAGTCAGAGCGGAGGTGTCTTTGCTGTACTCACCATTCTTTTTAGTTTGGGATCCATTTGGATGCTGGTCTGAGCCCCGAAGCAGTGACCCTGGACTCAGAGGGGGAAAAGAAGCAAGAATGAAAGCAGAAGGCGCTGAGCCAGTCTCATTTAATAGCTGGACGAGCATCCCGTCAGTTCATGCCCCCTCTCAAGAGGAAGATGAGGGTCACATGATGGAGCTATTCTTATTGGGAAAACAAAGATGCTTCAGAGAGATCCAGTCCAGTTCTACAGTTGAGAAAGAAACAAACAATGTGTCTCACACTAATGACAATGGGATGAGGTAGTGGTCTGAAGGTCATCAGATGCTAATGAAAATCAGCTTGCTCAGGGACCTTCTCAGGACACTGACTAAGATCTAAAACAAAGGCTGAGAATCTTTCTTTTTGTTTTTTTTTTCTTTTAAAAATTTCTTTATTTGAAAACATTTTTATTATCATGCAAAACTCACTTCCATAGTGGTAAGAGCAAAGTCATATATGTCGTTCAGGATTGTCCCAGATCAATGCATTGCTTAGAGCAGCCAAGTTTTCACAGGTAATCATCATCCAAATCTTGCTGTTACTGTGTACGATTTCTCCTGGTTCTGCTTGTTTCGCTCTGCATCAATTTCCGCAGATCTTTCCATTTTTTTCTGAAATCATCTTGCTTTCTTTAGGAGAATCTTTCTAAAATCCAGTTATTGATTCCAGGTGCTTAGGAGAGGTGAACTACCAACAGATTCAATCTAGGAAAAGTGCCTCTAAGTGAAATCTTTTCCCTCCGACCTCTCCTCTTCTTAATTTATTAGCATTATCCTCCTCCTAGTCAGCCAGACTTGAAACCTAAGTGCCCTCCTGGATGCTTCACTCTCTTTCACTCCCACCATCCAATCTGTTGCCCAATGTGTAGGTTTCACGTTTCCTAACATCTTTCTCCCATCTGGCATGTCACCACCTTGGTGTAGGCACTCATCACCTCGCGCCTGGATTACTGCTAGAGCTGCCTGGCAGATGTGTCGCCCTCCTCCAGCTCAGCCTTCACAGCTATCAAAATCATCTTCCTGAAACAAATGTCTGCTCCTTAATACCTGCTCCCTTCCCCATACCCACAAACATATAAATCTCAGGGGCTCACTATCACCTCTAGAAGCAAATATGAAATCCTTCATTTGGCATTTAAAGTCCTTCACAAACTGCCCTGATCCACACACCTTTCCAATCTTCTTTATAACTTCTACCTCCTTCTCCAGGTTCTCTGGAGTCCAGGGACGCTGGTCTTCTTGCTGTTCCTAGCAAAGATGCTCCATCTCCTGACTCATTGGCTCTCTCTCATACCTGGAACCGTCTCCCTCTATTCCCCAACTTTCTTACACTAATTCACTCCTATTTAACTTCCCTCAAAGTATTTAGGGAAGATGAGGTATGGTAATAAGTTAGCTTTGGTTTATTTTCTTTAAAGTCACTCAATTTTCTAACCAGGCATCAGCAGGACCAAAAGAACTTGGAGAGTGCCCCTTTGTTGGTCTTTCACTCTTGGGGAAACATCAGGACAGGAAAATTAAGATGAATAATTGAAAGATGGAGCAATGACCAGTCTTCGTTCTTGTCCTTAGTGTCTACCTTACCTGGCACTGCTCCCTAAAAGGAGAGGAATTCCAAAGAAATTTCTGAGAGATAATGAAAAACTTTTCAAATGTTGGGGCCAATTTAAATAGCAATCTCTCAGAAATGGGATCTCTTCAGAGTGCTGCATTTCCTAACCCAAGAAAATGGGGCAATCTCTCATATACTACATAGCTCCATCTGAAAGAATGAAGATGATTATTATGGAGGATGTTCTTTTTTTTTAATTGGGACATTTTTATTTAATTAATTAATTTAGAATATTTTCCCATGGTTACAAGATTCTTGTTCTTTCCCACCTCTTCCCCCCCCCCCATAGCCCACACACTATTCCACTGGGTTTTACATGTGCCATTGATCAAGACCTATTTCCATACTATTGATATTTGCACTAGAGTGATTGTTTAGAGTCTAGATCCCCAATCATAGCCCCATCGATCCATGTGATCAAGCAGCTGTTTTTCTTCTGTGTTTCTACTCCCACAGATCTTCCTCTGGATGTGGAGAGTGTTCTTTCTTATAAGTCCTTCAGAATTGTCCTGGATCATTGCATTGCTACTTGTAGAGAAGTCCATTACATTCGATTGTACCACAGGGTATCAGTCTCTGTGTACAATGTTCTCCTGGTTCTGCTCCTCTCACTCTGCATCAATTCCTGGAGGTTGTTCCAGTTCACATGGAATTCATGGAGGATGTTCTAAGTTGGAAACAAATTTCCTCAATAGTTATGACTGCTGGCAGATGGCATCATAACAGTGACCTAAAGCTGATTTATGTTATTGAATTATTTGAGTAATTGTAAGAACAAGTTAAAATCTGATTTCATGTTATTGAACCCAGAAGGAAAGGTTTCAGGGATTTTGTTTGAAGGCATTATGTTTATGGTTGTCACTCTGAAAATGTTATGGAAAAGTCAAAGTTAGCAAGAAGAGATAAAATTGGGACAGTGAAGAGGAACCGTAGATAGAGAGCTGGGACTGGAGTTGGGTCGATCTGGGTTAAAATCTGGTCTCAGACACTTCTTAGCTGTGTGATCACTTAACCCCAATTACCTACCCCTCAGCCCTTCTTTCTTAGTCATTACTAAGACAAAGTATGGGTTAAAAAAATAAGAATAGATATGTGTCCCCAGAAAAACAAAACAACTAAGTGACTGTAGTAAGCACACCAAGCATGTGCCAGTGAGGCCCAAGCATCACCATGAACTGGACTGTTTAAGGAAGAAGGATGCATGGAACCTAGCCAGGGCCAGATGTACCAGGCACAACTGTACCAAGTAGAAAAGAAGGGCCTGGAGGGAATGTAGGAAAATATTTCACTCTTGGAGGCTGGGACAGCCCTCTCAATTTCCTTGTGGGGCTTGGCACAACTTTTTGTGCCAGTTTGTGGTCATTATATATGGCCTCTGTATGATAAATCTACAAAGGCATGGATAATTTAATGGGTGTATCTGTGTGCCTATGTGAGTGGACGTGTGTATAAATATATGTCTCTGTGTTTGAGGGTTGATGAAGCTTCTTATTCACCTTTGGAAATTGAAATTCTGTGTCCCTTGGTGGTTTGTCCCAATCTCTCTCTAATTCCGGGGTACCCCAGGGATGTTGGCTTCTCAAAGGCATTTCTAATCTGACAGCATCACATCACTGTGACCAACATTCATGTGACTGTAGCCTTTTCTGCTTCTACTGGTGCCAACTTTGAGCTGTACCAGCTACTAGATGGACTTTTGACTTCTGTTCTATAATAAAAGGGGAAGATGTTTTTCTTCCTCAATAAATCCCATGTCTGGTCAGACTTTAATGTTCCGTCCTTCCCTTTCTTCCTCTGTTGCTGCCCCTCTCCACTTTACTGTCATCTAAAATACTGATGCAAAACCAGGAGAAGAAAAAGAAACAAAAGCATATCTATTTAACAATAAGAGCCTTTGCTGGGTCTGAGAGGCTGGGGGCTGCATCCTTCCCCTCTCCCTTAAAGGGCTCTGCTTCTTCTGGACTCTTCTGGACCCTGGTTCCAACCTGGGAGAGTCTGATCTCCAAAAAAGAGGGGACAGGCTCTTTTATCTCATTATTTCTTTAGCTCTTTGCATTCAGGATCCTGGGGGGGGGGACTTAAAACTTAGGTTTTATTCATTTTGAGGGTCTAGGATCTCCCCTCAAGAGATATCCAAGGTATAATGTAGATCAGGTATACGACTTACATTTTTTTTTCTAGTTATTTTCCAAATTGCAAGGAAATGCCAAAAATATAAGCTTCATAAGCATGTATTGATAAAACTTAGAGAAACAACAGTAATAATTTATAACTACGATTACACCACTCTCCCAGCAGGCTGATACTTAAAACATCAAGATGTGAAATAGTTTGCTGGATTGCTGAACAGGCTCTACCCTGTTCAAATAATGGTTCCTTCCAGGTTCATGACTTCTGGCAAACCATGCCTGAACTTGGTGTGAGTTTTTAAATTAATATTTATTTTTATATTATATTTTTAAAGTTTTATTAATAATAACTAGGGGTCGCAGGTCTAAAAAGAGAAGAGGGAGGAGTTACAGCCACTTAAATATAATCATGCAAAACCCAGGGACATAGGAAAAGGGAATTTTGGGAAATACTAAGGGACTTCTGGGGGATAAAGTCCAAAGGCTCAAATTTATACATTGATCTCTGGTCATCTTCTCCAACAAGTCACAGTGGATAGGACCCAAGATTTCCTTGAACGTGAAAGTCTCCAATCTTGAACATGTCCATCTGTGGCTTGATATTTGGTCACCTAACCTTTGGGAAGAAACACAAAACAGAGGAGGTAGCCAGGGTCCTGTGATCCAGCCCAGGCTCACCGAGGAACGTCATGTACTTTAGGGTAGAGAAGGGGAGGAAACAAGCATTTATTAAATGCCCAGTATATGCCAGACACTGTGCTAAGTGCTGTACAAATATTATCTCATTTGATTCCTAACCTTAAGAAGTAGGAGCTATTATTATTCCCATTTTATAGTCAAGGAAACTGAGACAGAAACAGGTTAAGTGATTTGCCCACGGCCATCCATCTAATGTTAGATTTTTAACTCAGGTCTTCCTGATTCTGCTTTTCCCTCCCTTTTCTGATTGTGAGTTTCTTGAAGGCAGGAATACCTTTGGTCTCTATCTTATCACATCTGACCTTCTCAATAATTCTCCCAGTACTCAAATAGCTTCCCTCTCCTCATGCAAATCCCAATCCATCCCTGCTCCTCTGTCTTGTACAATGTCTTCCTATAAATTCAACACAGAGGATATTCCTATCCAACACATTGGAGCCACTGCTGTTTTTTCTTAACAACATGATCATATTGATGGAGTACTTGGATGGTGCACCTGCTAGCCCTCACTTTGGCTAAATAACAACTTATTTTTCAAATGATCATTTTAATTAGGAAAAAAAATGAAACTTGGAATGAATTTGTGACACATTATTCCCCAATTGTGAGAAATAGTTCTAAATACCAAGTTATTATTTCACTTATGAGGAATAATTCCAAATTGAGAACATATTTTTTAAGTTGTGAACAAAGTTTCAAAAGCAAGTAACAAAACTAGGTAGAGACCAATATCTCACACTCTATAGCAATATAAGGTCAAAATGGATATATGATTTTGACATAAAGAGTGATACCAAAAGCAAATTAGAGGAGCATGGAATAAATTACCTTTCAGATCTATGAATAAGGGAAGAATTTATGACCAGTCTGGAGAGAGAGAACATTGTGAGATGTAAATGGAATAATTTTGATTATATTAAATTTAGAAAGGTTTTGTACAAACAAAACCAATGCAACCAAGATTAAAAGGGAAAAAATAAACTGGGAAAATTTTTATAGCAAATTTCTCTGATAAAGGAAAGGCCTCATTTCTTAAATATATAAGAACTGAGTCAAATTTAAAATAATACAAGTCATTCCCCAATAACAAATGGTCAAAGAATGAGAGAATTCTTTTTGTAGTGGCAAAGAATTGGAAATTATGGGAATGTCTGTCAACTAGGGAATGGCTGACCAAATTGTGGTATATGCTTGTGATGGAATACTATTGTGCTCTAAGAAATGAGCAGGATGGTTTCAGAAAAAAAAAACCTGGAAAGATTTGTGTGAATTGATGCAGAGTGAAGGAAGCAGAACCAGCAGCATATTGTACATACTAACAGCAATAATGTATGGAGATCAACTGTGAAAGATTTAAACTATTCTCAGCAATGCAATGATCCAATTCGGAAAGACTTATGACATAAAATGCTATCCATCTCCAGAAAAAGAACTGATAGAGGCTGCAGGTACATCAAATACTATTTTTTATTTTATTTGTGTATTTTTTAGGGGTTTGGTTTTATATGAGAATTCTTTCAAAATAGGAGCAATATGGAAATATGTTTTGCATGATCATACATGTGTAAGTCAGATCAAATGTTTACCATCTCAGGAATGGGGAAGAGAATGAAGGGAGATAACTTGTATTTTGTAATTTCAGGGAAAATGTTTAAAAATTATTATTTCATGTAACTGAGAAACAAAAATATAAACAAATAAAAGCAAGTAACAACAAAAAAATGTTTTCTGGTAAGGGGACCCAGTAAGGTCTTCTCTCCACTCTCCTAAGTCAAATTAAACTGAGTCAAATTTAAAATAATACAAGTCATTCCCCAATAACAAATGGTCAAAGAATATAAACATGAGAGAATTCTTTTTGTAGTAGCAACACTACTTTTGAATTTCTTTGAACTTTTCTGTCTTTCCCTATCCCCCTGATTGTCAACTTCCTATTGTGTGTAAACTTCCCCCATTAGATAGTAAGCTCCTTAAGGGCAAGAAATGTATTTATTTTTTAATTTATATTTGTGTCTTCAGAACTTAGCATGGTGCTTGGCACATGGTAGGCACTTCATAAATGTTTATTGACTATTGGTACAGAACCAAAACTACAAAAAAAAAAAGTTGTCTGAGTACCTGGAGAGTGCATCTGACTTACAAAAGGGATATTTTAAATATATATAGTCCATATATATATATATAAATATAAATATTAAACATATAGTCCATAGTCCACACAGACTTACAACTACACACTTTCAAAGCAACATGTTGACAGGTCATTTTAAATATGAAAAAATGAAAGTCATAACCCAAATGTTCTCTCATTTGACAAACTCATTTTTGAACCCCAAGATTATTCCATAGAATGAAGTTTAGGACATTTTTTGCAGATATTTTGAGTCACTCTTGGAAGTAAATCAAAGAATGCAGAAATAAATTAAAGGAGGCTCGTAAGCTGAAAAAGAAATGCTTTCCAATATTTTGGAAGTCTAATTAATGCAACACTTTCCTCTTCTCATTTCCTGTATTGGTCTATTTTCTCTGAAATAAATGCCATAGAAAGGTGGTCCATACCTTAAATCCTGACCTTCCTGTTCTACAGAACAATGAAGAGTTCCTAAATGGCTTCAGCCGATTCCAAACCCAGCCGTAACAAGAGAAGACTGAGCCCAGATCCTTCTGGTACCCAAGTCACTTGATGAAATCTGAGTTGGGGGGTAGGAACAGTGTAGGATGAGGGATCTCAGTTTTCAGCTAAGACTTGGGAGCTCATTCTTTCCAATGATTGGCAATGATATCCCTGAAGTAGTTTTCTTCTTGAGTGAAGTTTTGTTTCCTTAGGTGGTTAGCTTTCTTCTGTGGAGAAATGTAATCCTTAGGGTCATCCATCCATGGAATGTGTTCTTTCAGAGACAGCGTCTCCTTGATGCTTGAAATTCATTTTATGAGAGAGAAGTAACACAATGACGGCTCCCCAATAATGTCCTGATGGAGGGGAGGAGGGGGAGTTTGCAAAGAGGGTCACCACCCTGAAAGGGTAGTTTCTCCACTGAAAAGGGAATCAGCATTTATAGAGGGTTTCTCTGTGCCAGGACTTGGAAGTGCTTTTACAAATATTACCTTATTTGTGCTTCATTACAATCCTGCTGGGTAGGTGGGTATCATTATTTCTTTTCCCAGCTGAGGTAGCCTGAGGCAAATTAGTGAAGTGACTCGCTCAGAGTCAGAGCTAATTATCCCATTGGAACCCAAAACTCCATCACCTGCACCATCCGCTGCCTCTAGGAATCTCCCTCTCTACCAATGAAATCCCTTTTGGGCTCTCTTCCTATCCCTTTCATGGAACTGAAATCTTCCTCCCTGTAACTTCTTCGGATGAGGTTTGGGCAGGGTACAGCGGACCATGACTGCATCCTCCTGAACCCTGGGCTTCTGTGAGTGGTGACTGCAGGGCTGGAGGTGCAGCTGTTCCTATTGGAAGGCACCATGAGCTTGGTAAAGGCAGAAAGATGGCGGCAGGGAGAGTAAAGGGTCTCGGTGGCTATTTTGTGAGGATAGGTCAGAAGGAACAGACTATGAGTATGGAAGGCTGACTTCCTCAGGGGCAGCTGGTACCGAGGAGAGATTGGACCTGGAGTGGGGAAGACCAGAAGCTGAAATCCAGGCTCTTGCCAGCTGTCTCTGGGTGAGTTGCTTCATGTGCTTGCCTTAGTTTCCTCTTTTATAAAATGAAGATAATAACACCTGCTTCACAGGGATGTTGGGAAGATCCATTAAGACCAATTTGTAACATGGCTTCAGCTCAGTCTAGTATTTGCTTATTCCTTTACTTGCCCTGCTCTTGAGAATGAAGCCAGTGGCGTTTGCCATGAAAGGAAGGTAAAAGCTTAGCTTTCTGGAGTCTGGCTCGCAGGGGCTTTCTCCATAATATTCTCTATATCTTTGAGCTTTTTCTATTTCCTGTAAGGCACTATTGGTTGTTTAAGTGATCCATGATTCGTGTTTGTTAATGCTAAGGTTTCTCCCAAGGGAGGAAGAAGGCTGAGTTTATTGGGCAAGAATCTTAAGGTTTCTTGATCTTATTAATAACAAATTTCTTGAATAACAGATTACCAACATGATTTAAGACTGTGCACTTACTAGGCTAAGAAACTGTGGTAAAGTAGATGAGGCAATTTTGTTTTAGGAAAACTTCAGCCTCTGAAGGGAAGTGGGCAGAGTGGAGAAATGGACCAAGTAAAGATGCTGCCTCCTGTGTCAATGAAGAGAAAGTTGCGGCACCTGGAAAAAATTTGCCCTGACTATTTCTCCAGTCAGGAGGGAGCAACTCTTCCGTTTGCTTTCCAGCCTATATCTCCCAAACCTTGCTAGATGGCACCAGTTGCTAGTTATACTGGTATTAATAGTTTTACATCACAAAGGCTTTTTCTGGCTGCCATTTTAGTTTGCAGCACACCTAAAACTCCCACAAATTGCTCTCCAGTCATGTCTCCATTCTGTTATACACCACTCAGTACTTGCATGTTCTAGAACTGTTTCATGTTTAAGTTCCTTACTCAGTTAAAACAAATTATATACAAGTACAAATTGACACTAGGGAGCACTGAGTGATCAAAATGCTATCTAGAAGACATTTAAGGTCTTACCCAACTTAAAAACCCATGAACCCAATTTTCTTCATTTTGTATTATTTCCTGCAAGATTTTGGCCAGTAGATGGCACTGATAGACATGGACTTTTCATGGATTCTTTCCTGAAATTCTCAGAGTTGTTTATTTTAGAACTTCACAGCTTGCTCCTACCTTTAGGATCAGAAGATTTTAAAGCATTTTGCCTAAGGGTTACATATTCTGATTTTTATAGCGCTGCATCTTTAGACAAAACTCTCCCCCATTATTGTCTCATGTATGGATTTTCTAGTGCTTCTTTGACACTTTCCTTTTCCTTAATGACAAATGTTTCCCATGATTATTTTATTGCCTAAGTTAACCAATTCATTTCAATTCTCAAGAGAAATCTTGAAGAGTTTTTTCTTTTAAATGCATTCCTTACTTTTCATTCTCCTCCCAAGTCTGTTGTGATTCTGTGAATCTGTAAAAATTTTTAACAAATAGTGGATACTAGCAGAGGGGTTCTTGACTAAAAGGGAGGAGAACAGTTTACATGCGAAGGCAGCTTGGGACTAAGTGGACTAAGTTACCCTTTTCTGGAATGCGATGTTGAAGTCGGATGACAGTGTCAAGGCTTGTCTTACTTTCCTCAGTTCTTTTGGCAAGATCATGGCACGCATTAAACAGACCCAATTTCACTCATACCAAATTGCTCTTACCTATCCCTCCTATAACTGAACTTCCCAAATAACCAGATAAAATCACCTGGAATTTGTCTTCATGGTTGGTGATGAGAAACTTAATGTCAGCTCCAAAAGCACCTGATTTTAATGGCAAAACGAGACTTGACTGAATACATTCTCTGGATTAAAAGAATTCGTCTATTAGGCTGGCTCACCCAAGCCTATCACTTCATTAACTCTTCGGGGCCCAGGAAAGGATGCCCACTGAGCAGTCAAATGGGGTTAGAGTGGGGGGAAAGTCTGGACACGAGCTCACAAGCATAGAGTAGTCCCAATGTGCTAAACTAATTGCCTCTACCAACACGGATATGCACGTGTTCTACACTGCAACTAGCCTATAAGGTGCCAGGGGGCCCTGACAAGTGTAATTACCTGCCAGGCTCACACTGTCAGAGAGACTGAGCTTGGCTTTGTGTTCCTATGTCTGCCCTCAGCAACACACCCTGCTGACATTCAGATGAGAGAAAAAAAAAATTACAATGAGAGATATGACATCATCCCTCCAATTCCAGCATGCGATGCTTGTAGGTACAGATCAAGCGTTGTTTCAATGAATGTTCCAGAACAAGTTAGGAGGTTTCATTTAAAATTTTTATTTAGCAGCACAGACATGAAAAAACAAAGGAGTTACTCTGGTTAAGTTCTATATAGTCTGTCTATTGTCTAAAGATAGGAAGGTCCAATTGCCAAAATCTTGAAGAAAAATAATGACAGCTGTATTGCAGCAAGACAATGAGATGTTAACAAAAGCCAAGGTAACTACCTTAATTGCTTCTAAAATTATTCGATATTTCCCTTATAAAATACATACATTAGATGAGTCAGCTAAAAAAAGGAAGACAAAGATAAGTAATAAATATTCACAAACCTAAAACAATCTGCTGTTTGAAACATCAAGTCCTGTTATTGAAGAGAGTTCACCAATTAAATGACATTTCTTTTAGAAGTCTTAGTTATTGGGGATTCTTAACCTGGGGTTCAGGAATAGATTTCAGAGGGTCTGTGAACTTAGATGGGAAAACAATCTTATTTTTCACTAACCTTTAAATATTCATTTGGAATAAAAAGCTATTCTGTAGCAACTTGGGAAATGGCCCAGCTTGAACATGGATATGTAAATTCAGAGCCCCTTGTTAGAGCTTAGGTAAACAAATATTTAAGACATCCTTGTGTCTCCAAGTGGTTCTAGTTTTATAAAATAGAGGAGTATGTATAGTGAAGGCAGATGTTCAAAGTTTTTGAAGGTATTTGTTTTTATGGAAGAAACAAGAAAAAAACAAGACCTCTACTAAAGAGACTACTACTAATGAAAAATGGCCCAGGGACCAGATCAACTAGCTTTCCAAACAGATGACACGCTCCAAGAAAGGGTGAATTAAGTATTTGGCTCAGTTGAGTTGAGATACTTCATATAGGTATGCACCCAGCATTTTAGTGCCTTCTATGTAGTTATGCCTAAAGAAAAATAAGAGAGAGTTATCAAATTGGCTACCGTCATAAGATTCAATAGCCATATGGCAGCAGAGCACACACTCGTATTTTACTTCTGAGGTCAGAAAATCATTCCAAATATACCAATAATACACAAGAAACAGAATCAGGGAAACTTTTGATGAGTGGCAGGTGTAAGAGAGGCAAAAAAGAAAGCCTGTGCTAAGTTCTGTATGTAAAAAAAACAACTTCTTTCTCTTCTCCACGGAACCCAAATTTGTCCTCCAATCAACAGATGATGAAAGAAAGAAGAGGTAGGAAGCAACCTCCATTGGTGAGAGAGCTTAAATTATCTTGCCATTTCCCCTCTCCTCAAAGTTGTACAGGGGAAAACTTCAAAAAGGGCCTCGACTTCCATAAGGGCTTGTCTACGCTACACAAGAAAATTACTTAGAGGTTTCTAGAGGTTATCGAACTAAATGCAGCTATTCAGAACAGGTCCACAAGAGTAATAAATGGTATTACAATCAATCTAGGATTTTGGGGAAAGGATATTTGTTTACCTCTTCTTGGACCGACACTAACACTGCTAGTGGCAGCCTGCCCTAAGAGCCAACATCTACCCAAGGGTCTTACTCTAAATAAGTAGGCCTACAGATTTTCTAAATCTATCCCACTGGGCTATCATGGAGAAAGTCTTACTATGTAATCAGCAGTTCCCAGACCGCTTCGGGCTTACCTGTTGAGTTTTTCGTTCTGTGAATGAGCACCATCATCTGCGGATCCGACAGGAAGCAGCATTACGTTTTTACCTGTTGCCTCCTGGAAAGTCAAGGTCACAGGAATACTGCCCCCTTCCCTGGTCAAGTCTGGCTCAACACCAAAAACTGGGAAGAATGTGGAAAAATAGTTAAAAGGCCATTTTAAGAGAAAACAAACATACTTGTTACTAATGTTGATTTTTGTAACCCAAGTTGTAAAATTTTAATCCCTGTATTTTGGACCAGTGCTGCAAGAGCAGTGAAGTATGAAACACTTGGAAGTAAGTGCAGGGTTTGGGGGACAAGGAGATGGCAAATATTTCCAGTAGTGACTGGTGAGTTACATGAGAATGTATACATACACTCTTCTCTGGCTAAGGACCCTAGATCCCAGGCCCTGAGACAATGGCCTTGTGGAGGTTTCCATAGATTTAAAAGCAAAGAAAACCCTCTTAAAAAAAAATCAAGAAATTTTTTTCTGTATTGCTGGAAAGAGTTCCCATATTGAAGATAGCATGAATTTTTCAAAACACAAGAAAGAGGCAATGTGATTTAACACTTAGTTACCTAACTGTAGCATAGTGGATAGCAGGCTGGCTTTAGAATAAGATGGTACAGGGTTCAAGTCATGTGACTCAGGGCAAGTCATACCCCTCAGTGTTTCAGACAATGCTCTTTGACCATAAACTGAAGGTCTTCATTAAGAGAAGGCATTTCCTGAAATAGTTCTATAAAGAAGGAAAATCTATTTGGATACACCTAAATCCTGCTCAGATAAGGGCAGAGGCCTTTTAGGGATAACTAAGCTACAAAGCCAGCAATCTGCAGCTTAATTCTGGACCTGCCAGGGGCATTTCCTTCCATTGGATTCAAAGAACTATGCCGATCTGTCCCACTAATGGCCTGACAAGCCCAAACAAGCTCAAGAGTCTAAGGAAGTGTGTCTGACCTCTTTTCAGGGCTTTTCTCCCAGCCATGTAATGAGGATGATTGAAGTCGGACACCCAGGGTTTTCCACCATGGCCCATATATGCCTTGAACTTGTTGGGACTCTTCAGCTCAGCAAACTTTGCATTCAAGTAACTTACAACCTTTGTATATATAAACAAAAAACAAAGAGTTGACCATAAACGTCACACTAACTGATTGACAATTAACAGACACTAGTATAGACTTGCTTAGTCAATATTGTTCTTTACAGATATCAATAATGAATGAATGAATCTAACTAAATTATCAAGATAATTTCACTGCAGGGCAAAACAATGGTAAATTTTAGTTACTACAAAAAACAAATAATACTGACACCACAAACAAGAGGCCTAGAATAGATGACTGTTAGCCTAAAATGATATTCATTTTCATACTTTAAATGATGTGCATTCTAAGTTAGAACAAAAAAAAGTAACGTTTCCCTTATACCCATTTTATGGTGAGCTGAGGCCAAAGGTTTTATTTGATTTAAACTAAGATTTCTAGAACATCTAAAAGGGTGTAGGTGATTCATTCACCCATTTATTAAGCATTTACTATATGCAAAGTACCACAGATGATGATTAGCTTAAAGCCACAACATTAGTTCTAAGAAGATTCACTTCTCAAAAGACTTACAAATCTCATCTCCTCATGAAACTTTGCATGATTAACTAGAAAAGAACTTGTCCAAACTTGTTTGAATAAGCAACCATCCATCACAAATCCTTTTGCTTCACTTTCTACCAAATAGACATTTTTGTTTTGTGAGTAATGAAATTTCACCAAAACAAAAAAATCTGTTATAAAAGAATATATATTTGGGAGCTCTAAATCATCACTACAAACTGAGGTGCATTTCAACAATACCAGTAGAAACTGTACTTCAGCAATATAAGTCCACAGTATTGCCTGTACCTTATTTGAATAATTACTTTTATATGCTTTCTGATTAAGAATACATATTGACTATTTTGTAACTTCATTTTGAACAGTACTTTAATATGGTGCTAACTAATATTTGGTACTTTATTGACATCTATCATTTACTTACTCATTTGTTTCAATTTTCATGACCTGTTTCCAATTAATTTCCAACAACTGAGTTTAGAGAAATTAGAGATTAGGACCCTGTAGGCTCCTGCTTATAGAAATTCACACTGGCAAGCTTTATAATAAATTGCAATTCTGACTATCAGAAAGCTGGATAACTATTGTTCCATGGCAGGCCCCATCCTAAAATACCTGTTTTTCAACCGTCTCTGGTACCATATTTGGTACCAATCTTATTGAGAATTTGCCAGTCACTTTCCTAGGAATCACAGTTTTAGCTCCTGCTCCAGAGAATGCTCCTTCAATTCCATGGAGAGAGAGGGATGGGTATCTCCATCTGTGCATTAAGATATCCTCCTGTAGGAGAAAGATGACATCTTTAATGAGGGTAAGGAAAGTAAAACAGATTCATGTGTTGTTTTCAAATGCTAATGATAAGAAAAGCTAGTCATTTGCTTCTCAAGATTGGAAATGAAGATCAGACACCTGATAATTATATGAAGCCTTAGTTTACTTGATAAATCTGAATCCAGAGGCCTCCCTCTGTAAAAAAATAGACTCGAATACAGGACTACAATCCCCACGAGCCTTTGCTCCACTTCCCCAGAATGCCTTGTAATCTCACGTGGGCCGAGATCGAGAAGGTATTTAAGCTGATTCAAAGGCTTTTGAGGGGGCTCTCTTGGCTTTTTTTGGACTTCCATTTTGGAGCAGGCGCTCTCTTGCGTGATGTGAGGTTATTTTGTCTAGGCCTCTGGCCTAGGCACATGTTTCTTACTTGTATATTCTTTAATCTTTAACCTTTAATAAACCTCTAAAAAATATAATACTTCTTGCAGAGAGAAACTAATTTCTACCTGCCTCAGTCTCCCCATCTCCCCTAAATTTTAACAGTTACACCTCTCATGAGACCTTTGAGCCAGATTTGCAACAATTACCTTCTAAGAGTTGTGTAGTTGCTGTATGTCTTATAGAATCCAGAACAAGCAATGTGTGTCTTCTTTGACAACATGAAGAACATGAAAATGTGTATTGCATAACAGCACATGAATTACCTATATCACATTACCTGCTGTCTTGGGGAGGGAGAAGGGAGGAAGAGAACATGGATTGCAAGATGTCAGAAGATTTTGTGTAATAGAGGCAGTGTGAATGTGAATAAAAAGTTGGCCTTAGAACCAGGAAGACCTACATCCCAGGGGCAAGTCGCTTCACTTTTCAGGATATTGGGCAATCTTCTGAGACTCTATGCTGCGGAGTGAGCACTGACCTGCTTTGGTAAAGGGAGTATTCTCACCCAAGAGGTCCCATTCCCAAGATGGGTCCGATATGGTTTCCAATCTACTCTGGCATGTATCCACATGGTGGTAAGAGAATTTGTAAATGAAACTATGTAAAGATCAACTGAAGAAACTTGGGGTGTTTAGGCTGAAGAAAAGAAGACTCGGGAAAAACAAGGTAAGTACTCAGAATATTTAAAGAGGGTTAGGAAAAGGGGTTAGTTTTTTTCTTTCTGTCTTTAATGGGCAGAACCAGGATTAATGGAAAATTTAGGAAGATGCAGATTTTTAGTCAAACACAATGAAAAATTTCTTAACTGAAACTATCTATAAAATGTGAATGGGCTGTCTCAACGGATATTCAGCAAGTCCTTGTCACAAAAATAATTAAAAAAACAGTTGAGACTCAGAGCCAGGCCCGGATTCAGGAAGTCCTGGGTTCAAATCTGGCCTCAGACACTTCCCAGCTGTGTGACCCTGGGCAAGTCATTTAACCCTCATTGCCTAGCCCTTACCATTCTTCTGTCTTGGACCAATACAAAGTATTAAACCTAAGATAAATGTTTTAAAAACCCCACCAACAAACAGAAAAAAGTCCCATCAAACATCAGGCTGGAGACTCATTCACTCGGATGAGAGCATGAAGCCTCTTCTGACTCAGTTGTGCTATGATACACACAATTTTAAATCCTAAAGAAACAGGAGCTTGACAAGAATAATGGGGGCCATGGACTAACTGGGAGACACGACAGCTCAGAGGCCAAGTGACTTACTTATTCAAGGCCACCTGGCTAGTGAGTGTCAGAGGCAGGCTCTGGGAAACACCTTGCCACCTGAACTCTTGTCCTAGAAGCAAGAAGACAGCGCTGTGTGCATAAGAGAAGCTGCTGAAGACATTGCCATAGAGCAAGTCTTGTCAAAGAGGCCAAGATTGATTACACCCACTTTCTCTACTTATCTTCTGTGATTCAAGCAGTCCCGGTAGAAATTATTTTTTTCTCCCAGCTATCTTTTCTTTTTGACAGTCATAAACATGGCATGTACTAAAGGTCAGATCTCAAGATGTGATAGACAATTGCATTTGTGTCAACAGAGACAGGTGTCAGCATAATACTCTGAGCCCTTACCTTTGAGTCATGCAGAAGTTTCTTTGCTCCTACATCTTTTGCATATTCTTCCAAATCAAAGTCAATCTTCTGATATAATGAGAGTTCCTCATCACTAAGAGGAGCCACTGCTTCATTAATACCAGGAATAAGAATGTGTCCCTTTCTGTCCACCAAGCAGCCTGGAGAAAAATGACACAATATTCAAAACTCTCCATAAACATTCAGTATTTTACCACAGTCAGACAATTATTAAATGTACTCACTTGAGTACCCCACTCTGTAGGTTTTCTCATGCCTCATCATGGCACAAAGGCAAACCTGGATTTTTGAAGGTTATGCCAATGGAGCACAAACTCTGGACAGTTCCAAACACAGTGGAAGACTTTGAGCATGACATAGTAAGGAATGGTCTAGCCTCACTGTGTTTAGAAATACTAATTACCAGAAAGTTGACCACAAATGATCTATTTTGACCCCAGCAACTCATAAAATAGGGCAGCTAAATGATGCAGAGGATAGAGTGCTGAGTCTGGAGTTAGGAAGATTCATTTTCATGAGTTCAAATCTAGATTCAGACACTTACTAGCTATTACCCTGGACAAGTCACTTCACCCTGTTTGCCTCAGTTTCCTCATCTGTAAAATGACCAAGAAGAAAATGACAAACTACTCCAGTATCTTTACCTCTTTGCCAAGAAAATCCCAAATGGGATCATGAAGAGTTGGACATGACGACAACTCAAAAATAAATACTATGACAGGTAAGGGCTGTGCTCTGCATCAGTAGAGAAGAGTGTTCTCCTTGGACAAAGTCAGTTTTTGAAGCAAAATAATAACTACATTTACTATAAAAAACAAACAATGCTACTCAGAGTGAGAGGGGAAAGGACTCAAGGGAAGTTGTAACATGGTCAATCCAGCATAAGCCTTGCAATGATATTGACACTACATAAATAGCAGGAATGGCAAACACTAGACAAGAGTCCAATATACTTCAGCCTTTTTTCAACAAAGAAAATTACATTTTACAGAGGCAATAGCTGTGATGAATAGCCTGTAGTTCTGGAAGTTAAGCTTCTTACTCTGCTGTTCCAATGGCAACTATCACTTGCTGGCCAAAAAAGGCCTGTACCAAAATATAATTCACCAAGATTGTGTGAAAATGTAATACAACTGAATCTAGTGAATGAAGGTGCACATATATGCACATTCCTGGCATATTTTCACTGGTGTCTACATAGAAATCATTGATGACTCTCACTCTCACAAACATTTCCCTATCACATTTGAAAAAATTAAGAAGATATTTGGAATGGACCATTCTGGTCAAAGTAATGCCTGCTTTCATGTAAATAAATAATTGATTATACTTTGTTAATAACCTTGGTTACTGGGCTTACCCATCAGAGTAATGAGATCTGACATGGCTTCATACACCGAACCACCATACACACCAGAATGAAGGTCTTTTTCAGAGCATTCCACCTGGTTTGAAATAAGCATATTCTTACTTTGATGCATGGTGGGGGAAACTTAAAAAAAAGTGAGCGGAAACTATATTGGTTCATGAACAAAATTGCTTTCTCCAGTGCAAAATTATGAATTCCTCAAATTATGAGGCTTTAGTGGGGGCCTGAAAATTGTAGACATAAACACCTGAAATATGTCATTATATATTCATTGCAGCTTCCGCTTACTTTTCAACTCCTCTGACAAGAAGAGATGCAAATAGTTTTAAGTTACTTTGCATAAACAATGTATAATTCCACATAAATTTATATTTTGGGGGAAAATTATATAATAGTTTTTGATGAAAATGTAAGAGGTTATGCTTTCCTACTTCTCCATGCTAAACAGAATTGAATCTTTTCTTGACATTTTAGCATCATTTAAGAATAGTCATTCAACTGACCATTATTTGTTCATTATTATACTATGATAATTTATGCTCGAGTGCCTATCCCTATACCAAGGAGCTGTTCTTACTTTATTCTATTTCCTCATAATGAGATTTCCCCCCCCCTTTGCTTCTAAAATAACCTAAAATTCATAAACCTGCTGCCACCTTGGCTGTCTGCTAAGCTCTCTTCTACCTTTCTTTGCTGTTGTGCTGTCTATTTGCCTGCCAAGCAGGAGAGGGTATATAGCCAATTCCACTCACCACATCACATTGGGAGAAACCTTTGGTTTTTAGGATATTTCCTTTCATGGTTGTGACAACTGTATCTTTTTTAACCTATGGATTTCAGTCCTGGTTTTGATGGCTGACACAGCCAAAAGCTTTACCTCTGCACATCAGAAGTATGTATCCAAGACATGAATATAGTATAGTAGCTGTTTGCCCAGAAGAACAATCTGCTTCAATCTATAATCTTGATGCTATCATATCAAATACAAGCATTTACCTTAATGACTTGGGGAAAACAGGAGAGGTGGTCAAAGATGAAACTCAGAAGCCTACCTCCATAAAAAAGTAGCAAATTCCTCTGAGGCCATATGTAACACAGGGCTTCTTTTTCCCCAACCAGTAGTTGTCAGAGATACAAACATAGTCCACATCTTTGAAGAAAGTATCTTTCTTAGAGAAAATCAAATCATCCAGGCCTTCAGAACCAGATTCCTCCATGCCTTCTAGACAAAATTTGACATTGACAGGGATATCCTTTGAAAATAAAATAAGAAATCTCAGTAAACATCCAGCTTCTATTTTTAAAGTCTATATTCTCTATCTAGAGATAGAGAAAAGAATGTTTCAAACCACAAATTTTTGTAAATCATACTTTCATGATATCTAAGACAGATCATGGCCAAGTCAGACTGCCAATGTTGTAGATACTGTTATAGTGATCATAAATCTCAGATTTTTCTCATTTTAAGAGAAGAAACTCTATTTGTTAAAAAAAAAAAAAGTTTCCCTCTTCAGACCAGATGTCCTGATTTTGTTTCAGAAAATATAGTCACCATATGTACAACTAGTGCTAGACTCTTTTATAGATCTATCCCTGCCCTGTAAATTCAATCAAGAAATGTGCAAAGTAGGAAGTGTCTCTAATATAGTGAATATAAGTCACTTTATGTTTTAAATTAATTTTTATTCTGAATTTAACAAACATCAAATAAGATGAACATCTAAACATACATAGAATAGAAAGAGGCCTGAACACGTAAGGACAGATCTCCACCCTGTACAGTTTGTTCTTCTTTCCAAAGCTAAAACAAATGCAGTCTATCCTTACACAAACTATTTAAAAATAAAAGCAAGGTCATAAAATAATTGCCATCAATAATTTATAATATTTATAATATCAAAACAATATTTACAATATTGGAATCATTCAATTCATTGAAAGATGGACAAAATCCCTTTAATCTACAGTTCTCTTCTTTTTTAGATGCTAAATATGCATTTATCTAAGTTATCTGCTAAAAAGATCAACAATAATAAAAAATCACTTTACATTTGTATAATTCCTTATAGTTTTCAAATAAGTTTCACATAATTAATTACCAAAATTCTCACAGCAACTCTGTGAGGTAGGCAGGAAAAAGTCACAAAGCTGCAAAGGCTCATTGTTCAGACTAGGCTAATGCTCTAATTATGCTATTTGACTTTCTAATCCAGTCCAACAAGTATTTATTAAGCACCTAATATAGGCAAGGCATCATGCGATGTACTGGAGAGACAAACAAAAAAAATCCTAAAAACAGTGTTTGTCTTCAAGGAACTAAAATCCTTTACTAGGAGATCTTAATTATTACTCAAAACACTTCAGATAAGTTTTGGTTTAAGAAAAAACAATGCCCAAATATATAGCCTTCCAAACAATTAATGGGTTTATATTTGTATTACAGAAGAATTTATCACAGATCTCCTGTAGATTCAGTTTCCTTCATGTATTCAAACTATTACTTAATTTATGGCTGGCTATAGCCAGTTGAGCTGGAAAGATGAGGACATAAAGCCAGAAGCCCTGTCTGAGAAGGTCAGCCCTTGGGAACAATGGGGATTCCTTTCATGTAGGAGTTGGGCTACATGACGACACTGTTCCTTTTCTCTCAAATTCTGCAGTTCTGTAACTCAAGGACTCTTAGACCTCAAGCTAAGTATTGCTCTTTGTCAAGTTGCTCAACTTCTCTAGGACTTATCTTCCTAAATTTTAAAAAACCCTAACCTTCTATTTTAGATTCAATACTTCCTACTGGTTTCAAGGCAAAAGAGTGGTAGGTTCTGGGCAATGGGAGTTAAGTGACTTGCCCAGGGTCACCCAGTTAGGAAGTATCTGAGGCCAGATTTAAACCCAAGATCTCCCAAATCCTAGCCTGATTCTTTAACCTCTATGCTACCCACCTGCCCCCCAGCACTACCATTTTTGACTCAGACTAAAAGTTAAACTTTAACTTTAATTAGAAGTTAATGAGAAGGGGGCGGCTGGGTAGCTCAGTGGATTGAGAGCCAGGCCTAGAGACGGGAGGTCCTAGGTTCAAATCTGATCTCAGACACTTCCCAGCTGTGTGACCCTGGGCAAGTCACTTGACCCCCAATACTCAGTATTGACTCCAAGACGGAAGGTAAGGCTTAAAAAAAAGAAGTTAATGAGAGGAAAAAGCATAGTGATTTGAGTTAGTGCTGATTATAGAATTGTGTTTCAAACTCCAAGGACTCAATCTTTATATAGTAAGGAGGATTATCCTGTAGTAATTAGGAATCAAGGTACACTTGGAAAAATGTGGTTGGCATACCTGATTTATTTGCTGAAAAGCTTCAAGGGCATTTAGCCAGCCAAGTACTGGTCCCTTGTCATCAGTTGCACCTCTTCCATATAGCTTTCCTAGAAGAAGTGACAGCAAATTTGTGGGGAATCACAAATATGACTGAAGGAAAAGTTCATTTCAAGTGAAAATTCAATATTTTGACTCTTGAATCCAGATATAACTTTATTTTCTGAATCAGAAGCACTCATTTCATCCCTTAAAGAGACTATCTCTATTCTGAACTATCTTTAACAAGGAAATATGTCTAACTAGGCTGTCTATGAGCACGTCAGATGTCTATAACCAGGGCACCTACCTGAAAGCTGGTGCATAATAGACCAGTGTCACTGATGAATGGTCATAAAACTCTCTCACTACTGTACAAGTTTAATTCACCATCCAACTATATTACAAGATCATATTTTTTCTACCTTTTCTCCCTTAACATTTTTCATGCAGAAGACACTGACATTTTCTGAAATGAGTATCATATATAGCCATGTATAATCTATATCAGATTGCTTGCCACCTCAGGGAGGAGAAAGGAAAAGAATTTGGATTTCAAAATGTCAAAAAACAAATGTTAAAAACTGTTTCTATGTTTACTTGGCAGTGGGTGGGGCGGGGGGGGGGAGGAACATACAATAAAATATTCATGGAGAAACAAAAAGGGGAAAAAAGCAATGAACATCAGGAAGAAATGACAAATGCTCACTATTTGAAATTAAAATATAACGAAATCTTTCAAGGGATTCTTTCATTCTCATCCTTTGCTTTTGAAGAGAACCAATGACACCATGGGGTGATATCTTGACTTGTCAATGAAATGGATTTAAGTGAAGCAAAGCTGCACAAACTCCAATCAGTGGCAAAGCACAAAGTCAGGAGGACTGGTGATGACCTGGGATGTGGTGAATGACCTAGGCATCTTCCGTGTCAGAGCAGGCTTTCTGTACCCTGCAGCACTTGCTTTAGCCACCTTCATGGCCACTCAAAGAAACTGTTCTCAATTGCCCATTCTGCTGGGGAAGTCTTGGGGTAGATATCCCCCTACCTCACCTACGGCTCTGTTGGTAGCCTGGGTTAGCCTGTCTGCCCAGATGGTTTTACTGGGCTGGGGCTGCTGCAGCTTCTTGAAGCCACAGGTCAAAGATGGGTCAAAGATGAAAGAGCAGCCCTGAAAAGAGCTCAGTAAACCCTCACACCAGAGATGCTAGTGGCCCCTGAACACCCTGTACACCCACATTGTTAATAGAATGTCCATTTTCTCTTGATATCTGCTTCTTTCAGTGTTACAGAATATTCTGTTTAGTCAGGCGAGAGGAAACCACAAGTCTCATAGAGTCAGGAAGTAAGATTTATTATTATGTACACGCGTGCGGACCCAGAAGAGATCTGTGCTCAAAGTTCTGGGCCTCATGGGAAGGGGCTCTGGTATTCTATACACCATCAGGGTTGCTATGGGTTTCCATGGGTTATGAACACCAACATGACGGCCAAGTACGGGCATCAGAACATAGGCAAGGACAGACACTGAGGGGTCAGGCAGACTTATATAGTTCTTAGTATGGTACAGATGGTACATCAATCCATTGTGGATTGGTCAGGTCACAGCATGGGAAGTAACAGCGCCCTCTGAAGTGCCAGCAGGTGCAAGGGAAGGAGGGGCCATCGGTAATCCTGTTTGTAGCAAGCTTCTGGGTAGGTCAGCCTTGCAAAGCCAGTCCTTAGAGCATAAGGAGGTCCCTAAAGGGGAGATCTGAGCATTTTCCACTACATTAGGACTATCCAATTAGAGCTGTACGTAGCTAAAGGGTAGCAAACAAGCTGCCAAGCAGACAGGCTGAGCTTAACGGAAATGGATGTCCTGCTGTGAACCCCAGTGGCCAGTCCCACAATTACAACCACTTTTCTATCTAATTTAGTTAACTGTAATATGTTCTGGTCAGTGACATGGCTCTCTTCAGCTTGATCTACCACCACCAAAACCACATACACACATGGTTATACTGGGGCGGAAATGAACAGTATGGCAAAGTGGAAAACTTGCTTGAACCTGGGTTCAAATCTTGACTGCTACGTATCTACTCTTTGCAGCTCAGGCAAGTACTTTACCCTCTCTGGGTTAAAGTAAAAGGGTACAAGACAAGGTGACCGATGAGATCCCTCCTAGCCCTAAAGTTGTGATTTTATAAAATTGGCCACATACCTCCCATTCTTTTCCTTCTCTAAGAGGCTTCTGAAGGTGTAATCAGTGTAGCAAACTAAGTTGAAGCTAAGGCAGATTCATAGATGTGAGAACAGTAAGTATGGTGCCCATGAGAACATATACCAACACTTGTACTGTATTTTCTACTTCCATCTATTGTTAGTCCTCTTACTTAACAGTTAAAATATTTTATTTGGTAACTGCAAACTGATTCACCCATTGCCAGTAAGCACAAGAGAAAAGGAGCAACTGGAAAATAATTGCAGAAGTAACTCAAAGACCTACATGATCAGGGTGAGGGACCATGGTATTCACTGGAGAGAAGTATATTCCATAACTGTAATCTTCCTTTCTCAGTTGTACTGTCCTTCTCCAATTCCTATCTGCATTCCTTATGCTCTCTATATTCTTTACTTACTCAGTTTACAATCCATTAAGTAGTAGTAGCTTTTTCTAATGGTTTACAACCAAAGAAAGTCCCCACCATACAGCTGGGAAGGAAAGGCATCTCAAGTTGAAAGTCTGGGCATGTTTTTTCCCCATGGAAATGCTGTGATTAGACTTCAGATTTCTGATTTCCTACAGGTTAGGTAAATTTTTGTGAACTATTCTAGGAACCCAACCATTATGTATTTATATAAGTGCTGCAGGGTCTGGCAAAGCACTTATCTCATTTAATTCTGACAACAATTCTGGGAGGTAGATATCATTTGAAAGATGAGAAAACTGAGAAAGACGGCAATTAAGTGTCTTGTCCAGGATTACATGTCTAATGAGTATCTGAATCTAGACTGAACTTAGTGCTTCCTTTCTGTAGCTCCAGCACTCTATCTACTGCACTATCTGGCTGCCTAATTCCCATTTTATATGGGAACATGGGGTCCAAAATCCAAGCAATGAATGACAAACTCATTTCTGGAGTAAACTATTTGGTAGCTGTCAATTAGGGACTGCCTTCAGTGCAGACCCTACACTGAAGATGAAAGCAAGGTCACATTAAAACCATTGACCTTCCCTCTTAGAATCAATACTAGGCATTGCTTCCAAAGCAGAGGAGTGGCAAAGACTAAGCAACTGAAATTAAGTGATTTGCCCAGAGTCACACAGGTAGGAAAATGTCTGGGGTCACATTTGAACCCAAGACCTCCTGTCTCTGGATCTGGTCCTCTATCCACTGAGCCACCTTCCCTTGGTTTTAATAGGAAAAATGTTGTTACCTCAAATCCAAACAAGTGTTAAAAATAAGATCATCGCTCTTCCTTACCATCTCTTTCTACCAGTGTGAAGGGTTCACTATCCCAGCCATCCTCCAGGGCTGCTGGTTGTACATCCAGATGTCCATAGACACACACAGTTTTCTTTTGGGGATCTGAGCCCAATTTGCCAAGTAGAATGGGAGGAAGAGGTATTTCTGAGCCATCGGGGAGCTAAGAGTTAAAAAAACAAAACAGTTAGTTGTATCTAGTACCCAAAGGCTATTCTAAAACCCAAAAGATAGTCATACATGGTTGTTGTTTACAGAATGCTAAATAGTTATGTTACACTAAGTGGCTTCTGATCTTCATATCTTCCTTGAAAATGTATCTGTTAAACTATATAAAATAGTTTACTTTGGGTAAGAACAATTTGTTCAACTAAGTCATTAATTCAAAAATATTATCCCATTGACCAAAATTAATGCAAGCTGGTTATAAGCATATACTCCCTAATACAATTAGTTAATTATCTATAGTATTCTAGAGTATATGAAGCAATCAGTTTAGTCTGTAAGCACCTTTAAGGACTTTGAGATTTAGAGGAAAACTCTCTTCTAAGTTGACTTAGCATAGACCATTTTCAAAGATCAAAGCAAACACCAATTTTGGCAAATACATTCCTCCTTTTTTGTGCATCACTTAATAAAAATTAACATTAAACTGGACAAGCATGTAAGTATATCTTTGTCAAGCACTATATTAAGTGGTAGTGGTGGAGCCACAAAAAACCAAAATAATCCATTCCAACCCTTAGGGAGCTTTCGTTCAATAAGGAGAAAAATGTCATTTGCACAAATAAAAAATTATCAAAATAAGTGAAAATAATTGGGGTGGGAGGGAAGGAAAATAACATTTGGGAGAATCAGGAAAGACTTCCTGGAGATGATAGCATTTGAGCTGTGATTTGAAAAGAAAGGCACAGGAGCTAGGCAAGAAAATGAATGTCACATAGAGAAAAAAAAACACCTCAAAATCCAAATAGGCCAGTCTGGTTGAAGTAATGGGTTTATGAGGGTAATTAATTTTTAATCAGCCTAAAATAATAGATTGGAGCTGGGATGCAAAGGACTATAAATATTAGGGTGTATATTAAATTTAAAAGAAAATGGAAGTCAGTGAAGCTTCTTGAGCAGAGTAATGACACGGTCAAACCTATGCTTTAGGAGTATTATTTTGTCAGTTATATGGAATATGGATTAAAGAGGCTGGAGGTAGTGAGACTAATTAAGAAATGACATTAATAATAGTTCAAAAAAGCGTGACAAGGGCCTGTGAATAGAAAGGAAGAGATAGCTCCAAGAGATATTGTAGAAAAAGAATTGACAAGATTTGGCAAGGAAATGGATAATGGAAGTTAAAGGAGAGGGAAAGATCAAGAATGACCAAGTTGATCAATATTGGGTACCAGAAGTTTAATAGTACCTTCAGTAAAAACTGACACTAGGGAGAAGGACAAAATTAAATGTGTTCTGTTTTAGATATAGTCAGTTTGAAATGTCAATGGGACATATATATGGAGATAACTGTGCATGACTGGTGCTCCAATAGAAGAGATGATAGGCAGATTTGGAAAGACACCTGCAGAATGCATTAAATGGACCCATAGCAGATATCACTAAGAGAAACTAGAATGGGAAGACAGCCCAGGACATAGCTATGGATTTAGGACTCGTGACATGGGCTAAGGGTTAAGATCTAGCCAAAAAGGTTGAGAAGAGTCTTTTAGGCATAAAGGAATCAAGAGCAGCAGCAATAAAACCCAGGAGGAGAATACGCAAGAGGAAAGAAGTTCCACATGCACAAGTAGGTCAGAGAAAAGAGATCATAGGTGACCATTGTAAACCTTAAAATTTCTTAGACTTATAAATGTTGGAAATTTCACCATTGGGAAATTTCATACTTGAAAAATTTCCTATTGAGAGTGGGAACTCTATTGGAATGTGAACCCCATTGGCATGGGAGGTTCCTCCTCCTCCCTTCTTAAGATTACTTTAGGACAGAAACCTTTTGCTGAACAATGGAAAGGGCTTTGACCTATGCTTAAGTATAGAACAGGAATTTCTTTGAGTCATGATTGATTTTAGAATTGATACAATGGAAATACTTGGAATGACAGAACCAGGTCTTGGAAATTGTAATCTCCACCCTACTCAGTCCTAACAGGATTTAGGAAGGGCTGCAGCATAGATCAAAATTTAATTATTCCAATCTCTACCCTACTCAGGGTAACAGGATTTAGGAAGGGCTGTAGCAAAAGATCAAGATTTAATTATTTGAGAATATGACCTTCAACAGACATGTGCAAAACCACAGACCTCTGGGTGGTCCTGGGTTAAGCTAGAGCCACCATTGGCACAGGGAAAATGATGGACAGTGATTGGTAGATGTGAGAACTGAGGGGAGGGAACTTGGATGGTTTCCTTAAAGATAGAGGGGTCTGAAGACTCAGGGGTGGTGGGAGAGTTTTGGTTCTGAGTGGTTGGAGAGGTGCTCTGAGAAGCTTGCTCTGAAGGAAGCTGGAGGTGGAGGCCCTTGAGACTGTTTCTCCATTTTGGTCACGTGAGTAATAGAGACTGATCTCCTTTCTTTGCCCCAGCTATCTAAGGGCTTGGGCCTTTTGGCCCAGCCTAAACAGAAGGGGTATTTAAGCCCTATTCCCTTCTCTCCCCTTTCTCTCTCTCTCTCTCTCTCTCTCTCTCTCTCTCTAATTCCTTTCTTCCTCCTATTTGTAATTAAACTCTATAAAAGGTTGACAGCTGACTTGAGTTTTCATTTAGGAATTACATAGCTGAATTCCTTGGCGACCTTAAATTAATATATATCAGTCTTTTAAAGTGATGTGATTTCCTTGTCACACCTTGGACTTGCAGTCTCAGAATTCTGAAATGAAAAGCCAGATTGCAAGGGGTGGGCAGTAAAGTAATAAGCAAATAAAGTTTTTTAATTCTAGGAATCTGCTTATGAAGGGAAGAAATCTAACAGAGCTCAAGTGAAGGTTAATATAGGGAAGATCAAAGTATATCTGTATGCAATAAGGAAAAATAAGTAGAGAAGAGAGACTGAGCATTAGAGAGAGGTGATCAAAGGTCACAATGAAGCAAGAAGAGGGACTTGCCTCATTAAGAAGGACTATCTTCTCCTCTGAGACTAAATAAAAAAAGGAGAGAATGGGGGAAATTATAGGGATCACTGAGCAGCATTCTCTATGAATTCATCAATGAATCTTGTACATTCTAAGCATGTACATGAGAAAACACAGTAGAGTTTTTTTAAGGCTGCTCTGAGTTAAATGTTTTTGTTTATTTAGAAATCTCAGTGGAATCTTCTATTCCTCTTAGTCGCATAACTGGAAAGATGTGTAGAAAAATAACTAGCAAAACCCTCCCTCCTCCTTTCCATTTTCATGAGTTCTTTTGATATGAGTAGATCATCTTAATAAAAACATAGATAATAAAGTAAGTACATAGGTATGGAATTGCTGAGATTCCCTCAGGTTCTTTTTGGGGGAGTAGCTGATACTAGCTGAGATTCTAATTGCTTGGTATTTCCTTAAGATCATTCAAAAAGATCATTCAGTGTCTTCAAAACTCTATGGTCTTCAACATGGATTTCTTCTTATTTACTTGGTCCACATCAATCTTCCTAACTTCATCTCTATCAAATGGCCACCAACCAAATTCAGATAATCAAACCCTCACACCTGACTAATATAAAGGCCTAACTGGTCTTCCTGCCTCTAGTTTCTTGCTCTTCTTATCCATTTTACATAGCAAAGTGAAATTCTTAAAATTAAACTTAAAACATCAAATATTTCAACAGTTAAAGATAATGAAATTGCTTATTACTAAAAAACCCAAACCATATGTAAAAGAAGTGTATTACAGTTCACACAAGAGTAGCAAAACTGCCCTTCTTGTCTCTATCCCTTTCTGAACTTCCTTCTGCTCTCTTCTATGTATTTTTAAATGTTTCATTGCCTCTTCTATTTTTTTAAATCTATGACTATCCAACTAAATCTCTCAAAGAAAAAAGTCCTCCCTTATAACAAGGATAGTTGAGGAAAATAAGTCAATATATGGACCATATCTGAAAATGTCTAAATTGGTATTTTTCAAGTATACTTCTGATTGGGTCACTTTCCTGCTCACGAAGCACTGCCTTCCACCAGTAGGATAACAACTCTACTCTTCTATTTAAGATTTTTCATAATTTCATCCAATCTTACATTTTCAGGCTTATTCAACATTACTTACTTCAGGGGTTTTATATTTCAGTCAAAGTGGCCTACTGGCTCTGTTCACTGTACATGATATTCAGTCTACCTTCCTTGGGTCTTTGAATAGGTTATCATCCATGCCTGGAATGCATTCTCTTCCTTACCACTGCTTTGGGGAGTTCCTAGCTTCCCTCAAGGCTCAACTAAAATGCCACCTCCTATATGAGGTTTATCTTGATTCCCTCCTGCTGTTGGTGCTGATATTTTTAAAAAATTTGAGTTATGATGTCCAAATAATTCATTTCATAGTAACTAGTGATGAGCTTCTCTGAAATTAACCAGACTGGAGTTTGGTTAATAAATACCATCTTTTGTCAGAACCATACTGAACAGAAACAGATAATCAATTGGAAAGGACCCCAGAAAGCATCTAGTCCAACTCATCTGAAAAAAAAAAAAAAAGCATTTCTTTTACAATATTCCTGACAAATCATTATCTAGTCTTTGCTTTATGCTCTCTCTTTTTTTTTTAAGTGAAAGAGTTCAGAGAAGAACTGAAGACAATTTAGGATGAACTCATCCTAAAGAGAGAGATTAGGCTTATCAACTAGAGATAAACTTTAGGGAGGTTTATGATAATCTAGAAAGATTTCTCTCCCCTGGGAGCAGAGCCTCAGGGAGCAGATGATGGCCAGAATGGTAAAATCAGAGAACTTAAGATTGTTTCTAATCACCAGTATAGTTTCCATTAAGTAGCACTGATTTAGATGATCTCTAAAGGCCCTTCCTACTCTGAAATTTTCACATTTTAACTGGATGAACAAATTATAAAATAAACTAAAGATTGAAACAAAAAACTCATCTAATTGCACAACCAACTTCAATAAAATATTTTATTATAAATTTTAAGAATACTTAAGCTAGGTGGCTCAGTGGTTTGAGAGTTACACCTAGAAATGGGAGGTCCTGAGTTAAAATCTGGCCATGGATACTTCCTAGCTGTGTGACCCAGGCAAGTCACTTAATCCCCATTGCTTAGGCCTTACTGCTCTTCTGTCTTAGAACCAACACACAGTATTGATTCTAAGACGGAAGGTAAGGCTTAAAAAAAAAAAAGACTAGCTAATATATGCAGATATATTAAAAAATTGAAAAAACTTAAAAACACATATAGTGTACATGAAGCCACTCTATTCACTTATTTAAGGCATAGGAAAAGAAATAATCTGTGTGATTCCTTCATTAAATGTAATTCTGAAAGAAACAATTTATAATAGCTCACTCTTAGGGACAAAACCAGAAATTAAAATCTGTTGCTATTGATTCTAAATTCTGCAAAGACCAGCTTTGAAATCTGTGAAGATGGCAAAAAAAACTTCTTGAATTTCTGTCAAGCAAGTCTCAACTCTTTTCTTAAAAGGAATAGGGAAATTTCTATTTAGTAAACAAACAGCAGTTCACATTTACATAAAATTACACAAGAGTACTAACCCTATAAAAATTCTATGAAGCATTATCATTCCTATTTTAGTAATAAGGAAACCCAAATCCAAAGAATAAAATGTCTTACCCAAGGATACATAGCTAGTAAGCAATAAATCTGGGCTTGAAACTAAGGTTTCCTGACCTAGTTCAGTGTTCAATTTTTGTACTACCTGAGATATAAACAAAACTGGTCCCTCCCCCCAACTAGATGAATCATAAATATGAAGACCATATTTACTAAGAGTAAATACTATTATTATTATTACACACACACACACACATATATCTACTATTAGTAGATATGCTAAGACATATCTACTCTTTGGTAGAGCTGAATGAAACATTTTGAAAGGTCAGTGTTTACTAAATCAGAGGACCTTAGTTCAAATTCTACTGACAAGTCCATAAGGACATTCTGGGCCCATTGAGGCAAAAGCAGCCAGAAAATATACATTTGTAGATCTGCTTCAGGTCCTGGCAAAGATTGGTCTTGACCTTGTAGGTCTACAAATCACTATCTAAGAACACCTGGCTTTCTTAATCCAAAACATCCTGGCCAGCTAACTTCCTATCACAAACCATGAGCTCTATCTCTGGGACAAGAGACCTTGGTTTGTACTTCTAAAGAAATCCTCATGTCAACAATGACAGACCAAAAGAAGCTTTGAAGATTACCACTGGGTGAAGAGTACTCCTAACTGAAGCTGAACACTCTAATTGACACCAAGGATGTATGCTCTTGATATATTATTTTCCTTTGATCATAAGAATGTAGAAACTGTATAAATATTGGACATATATGCTCAATAAAATGGAATCCATGATCCCATTCATGGCCCCCTCAACACTGTCAACTTCTCATCCACATGGAATTTCTCTCTCCTCCCTTCTCCCCTGGAGCCGGTCTCCAGAGAGAACTAGCTCCTATCATTCTACTTTTGATGGCATGCCACTGTGGAAAAGCAGCCTAATTTCCCCATCTGTAAAGTGAAGGTATTACTTGCTGTACTCCAAGGATTCTTTGTAGCTTTAGATTTTTGTCACCAAAGGAATGGAGAAAAAAATGAGAGCAAACTAGCAATAGTTTTCCACCAAAAGGTTTAAGAGCTGTCAAGTTCTAAGAGTCCCTCAATTAAGATTCAATTATTTGTGCTTTTAAGAAAGTCCTTTTTTACATCTTACATGGTTGCAAATGTAAAATCTATATCAGATTGCTTACTATCTCAGGAAAGGGGAGGGGAGAGAAAGAGAATTTGGAACTTAAAACAAAAGAACATTAAAAGTTGTAATTAAAACATTAAAACATGTAATTGGAGAAAAAAACTTTTAAAAAGTACTTTTTGCCCATTGTTATAATCATACCTTTTGCATCCCAATATCTATTAGCTCAGTTGTCCCACCCAGTTGTTTTATATTTTCAGCTGCAACTTCCATCATTCGTTTGATTTCATCTCTTTTCTCTGGCCATGCAGAAACACTCTGGATTGCCACCCATTCTGCCAGCTTCTGTTTGTGGATGACAAACAAGCATGGATTTTGGAATGCTATTTCATAAAAGAAGAGCAGTAGCAAAATCTTACAACATTTAATATCAGTGTTGGCACTGAAAGTCTAGTCAAAACTGTTCCTTTGGGACTAAATTAACTAGAAGAATCAATAGCTCTTTTTTCTTCTATGCTTTAAACTGACCATCCTTCAAGAACTATAGCATAGCATCAATTTTGTAAAGTATATTTTAATCAAAACCCACAATTAATAGTGGGAATATAACACTAATATGGTAGAAATGAGTCCACAAAAATACTTAGTAATGCCTAAAAATATGTACACATAAGTAAAAGATCTTGAAAATATTTAATCACTTTAAGTTCTTAGAGTTCATACAAATCATCCTAGGTTTTTATCAATGCCATCTCTTCCAAAATCCAGTTCTCTAAAGTACAATCTTGTGAAACAAAACTATGGCTTCATCTTAAATATTATCTCATTAGAAGCTCCAGCTCTAAAATTCTATCATTTTTGTCTTCTAAACACAAGAACAAAGTTCACTTAAAATCAATTCCCCTTTTCACCAGTGATTAAAAACTTTGGAGCTCAATGCTTCAGGAGATTCATACTGTACAAGTAAATGGTTTCCAACATCAGTCATATCTGGTATCCTAAACTAAAAAGATTTGAAAAAAATCTGTCAACACTAGTCAGCAACACAAATTAGAGATAAATCTAAAAACTTACTAAGATAAGTCACACTTAATGCAAAGCATTAAAAAACATTTAACGAAGATTAAAGAATATTTTCTTACCTTTATGTATTGTTCCTGATTTTTATCAATATGACTAAACAGGTTGGTGAGGATCGGCATTTTCTGACTCAAGGGTGACTTTGGAAACTCAGAGAAGAAAAGACTAGTGTCCAATGCTTGAAATCTGTAACAGTAACAAAGACTGTGTAGTCTGAAGGCACTGATATCCTATCATAAAACTGCTGACTCCACCCTCCTAGGAAAAGATTACAAAAGCAAAATTACAAGGACATGAATTGCAACATCAGAAAGAAAAAATTTTTCCTTCCCGTGACACCAGAGAAGCTTTGGGAAAGTAAAAGTAAGATAAGCTAAACTCTATAACTGTTATATTTTTTTCTTGAAGAGAAAATGTAACTCAGTATGTTCAATGGCATTAGATGAAAGGTAGGTGTGGAATTTAAAAACAACAGGGATCAGGAGGAGCCCCAAATGAGCCTTAACACCACCTTGGTGATTCAGTCTTTCACAATAGCCTAGTACCAAGAAGTCAGGTGACTTACACAGGGCCATTGTTTGAGTCATAAGTTTCCCCAAATTGAAACTAGCTTTCTCTATTCACACACTTGCTAAAGAAATCATCAGCGTAAAATAATATTGTCTTTATCTTCATTCCTGTTTATATGAGATTGTTGTTCTTTTAAAAGGAAAAAAAATTCTAGTTTCTATGGAAATAACTCAATTTTGGGAGGCCTGGCAAATGAACTACATTACTAGAATCTCGGAGGAAATAGTTGGGGAGGACAGGGAGAAGAGAAAAGAGAGAGAAACACACAATAAAGATAATAACCCTATGAACTTTGGATCAAATACATGTGACTCATTCTAGAGGCAGGAAAGCAAAATACTGCACTCAAATCAAGACTGAACTAGGAAAAAGAGAAAACATTTTCAACATATGAAATAGCCGTTCAGATTCAGGTCCTCCGGGAAAATATTGCATTTTCTCAAGCAAGAGAGACTGATCAAACATTAGAAATGTAAAGTGAAAGAAAACCTCTTCCCCTGAATAAACTGCTAAACTTAAAACCAAAAACTGCTTCTGGTATTAGGACTTCTAACGCTGTAACTTCCTCTTCTCCAGCTACCCTAATTTGCTCCAACTGGGGAATTCAGATTCCTCTATCAAAACCCTGGAGTCCTGGTTGAGGAACAGCGCTGACAAACTGAGCAAATGAGCTCTGAAGTGACATTAAGTATTCTAGAATTGCAGCTGCTGCATGTGAGTATCCACTAAATCAGTCATGTTCAGAAGTGGAGTGCCAGATTAATGCCTGTGCATTGACATATTGTGGTTAAATGGCACTCTTCATATTTCAGGATTACAAAGTGATTTAAGGAGAAAGATGACTTTCTCTTGCCTCTGAAATGGATAGTGGCAGTTGTTTAAACAGACTGGGAGAGTTATCATAATACTACAGCAATTCCCAAAGGCACCTACAAGTTGCAGTTAGGATTTAGGTGACTAGGAACCAAAATTACCCAGTCTCAAGCATTCTCCTTCCCTCTCTTCAAAAACTCTCCAGAGAATGGAATATTTAAAAGTAACTCCCTGCTAATGTGAACCTGGTGTTATAGGCCCTAGCACCTATGGATCTTAAAATTATGCAGCCTTTATATAAATCAGCAAGATCTCTTCCCCAATCATAAAGTGTTTCTTTATTACTCATAAAATTTTAAAATATTACATCTCTATAAAATTGGCAGTTTACAGAGGTCTTCATGCAAAGTCTGGATAACTACATGCTGTCAAAGAGACTCTTTTTAAAATCAGAGTTGGTACAGACCAGATGTCAAACTTGGCCAATAAAAGGACTGGCCAGAACTGGATTAAAATATAATTGAGAAATAGGAATCAAAATAAAAAATATATACTACAATACAGATAATGTCAATCTGTGATTTTCTAAGTCAAGATGTGACCCACATTGATCCTGTTTCATTGATACTTCCAGTATAGACATCCTGAAAAGTTTTTTCCTTCTAAAATTCTGTGATTTTACATAATTCATTTAATCTTCATGAATTACTTTATAAAATGGACAGAAATTACAGCAAAGGAAAGTAATGAATGCTGGAGGGGATGTGGCAAAGTAGCGACATTAATTCATTGCTGGTGGAGTTGTGAACTGATCCAACCATTCTGGAGGGCAATTTGGAACTATGCCCAAAGGGCGACAAAAGAATATCTACCCTTTGACCCAGCCATAGCACTGCTGGGTCTGTACCCCAAAGAGATAATGGACACAAAGACTTGTACAAAAATATTCATAGCTGCGCTCTTTGTGGTGGCCCAAAACTGGAAAACGAGGGGATGCCCATCAATTGGGGAATGGCTGAACAAACTGTGGTATATGTTGGTGATGGAGTACTATTGTGCTAAAAGGAATAATAAAGTGGAGAAGTTCCATGGAGACTGGAACAACCTCCAGGAAGTGATGCAGAGCGAGAGGAGCAGAACCAGGAGAACATTGTACACAGAGACTAATACACTGTGGTATAATCGAACGTAATGGACTTCTCCATTAGGGGCGGTGTAATGTCCCTGAACAACTTGCAGGGATCCAGGAGAAAAAAACACCATTCATAAGCAAAGGATAAACTATGGGAGTAGAAACACTGAGGAAAAGCAACTGCCTGAATACAGAGGTTGAGGGGACATGACAGAGGATAGACTCTAAATGAACACTCTAATGCAAATACTATCAACAAAGCAATGGGTTCAAATCAAGAAAACATCTAATGCCCAGTGGACTTACGCGTCGGCTATGGGGGGTGGGGGGGAAGAAAAGAAAATGATCTATGTCTTTAACGAATAATGCTTGGAAATGATCAAATAAAATATATTAAAAAAAATAATAAAATGGACAGAAGACAATTTAGTCCCAGTTTTAAAAATTAAGAAACCAACACTTGGATAATGTGATTATGCCAGTGACTGGGAACATTTTCAAAAGAGAATGCCAGGTGCACCTCCCCCCTCCAAGAGACCAAATGTGGTGCCCCACACCTTGCTACCTCAGATAGAGGAGGGAGGAAACAATGGGGCTGCTGGGCAGGGGGGTGGTTGATGAAAAGCACATGAGGAGAGTGCCCTGAGCACTCCCCTACCCTCCCCTCCAGCTATGTGCCAGACTGTGAGCTCTGCTCCCCTCAAACCTAGCTCCTCTCCAATCCCAACACAGGAATTACCTTCACCACAAACTCAAGAGGCTGCTTTTTGCATTGTACCTCACGTGTATATGAGTCACACACTCCCCAGACAGGGGAGGGAGGAAGCATTCTATTGGGCTGCTGGGCAGTGAGTAAGGAATGTCCTCAGGCACATGGGGGGGGGGGGGGGGGGGGGGGCGCCAGAAAGGGAGAGGGGAACAGCTCTGACCTAGTCCCTCTGGCTTTCTAGTAATGAACTCTGGCCAATGACTGCAAGTGTGCCCACAGAGAATGCTCTACATGCCCTTTTTGACACCTGTGCCATAGGTTCACCATCACTGTACTAGGCCCAAGATCATATAATAAACAAGTGTTTAAAACCTGAATTTAAACCTAGGGTACAGAGAAAAACACATATTATTTAGGTAAAAAAAAAAACTTCTTATTTGATAAAATTGCTGAGAAAATCAGAAAGTAGTCTGACAAAAATTAGGTTTAGATCCTCATTTTATAACATATACCACTAGGCATTCAAAATGGAAATGGGACTTTAAGAAACAGATCATATTGTGACAAGGAAATCACTTTAAAAGACTGATATATATTAATTTAAGGTCGCCAAGGAATTCAGCTATGTAATTCCTAAATGAAAACTCAAGTCAGCCGTCAACCTTTTATAGAGTTTAATTACAAACAGGAGGAAGAAAGGAATTAGAGATATAGAGAGAGAGGGAGAGAGAAAGGGGAGAGAAGGGAATAGGGCTTAAATACCCCTTCTGTTTAGGCTGGGCCAAAAGGCCCAAGCCCTTAGATAGCTGGGGCAAAGAAAGGAGATCAGTCCCTATTACTCACGTGACCAAAATGGAGAAACAGTCTCAGAGGCCCCCACCTCCAGCTTCCTTCAGAGCAAGCTTCTCAGAGCACACTCCAACCACTCAGACAAACTCCTCAACCACCACCCCTGAGTCTTCAGACCCCTCTATCTTTAAGGAAACCATCCAAGTTCCCTCCCCTCAGTTCTCACATCTACCAATCACTGTCCATCAATTTCCCTGTGCCAATGGAGGCTCTAGCTTAACCCAGGACCGCCCAGAGGTCTCTGGCTTTGCACATGTCTGTTGAAGGTCATATTTTCAAATAATTAAATCTTTGATCCTTTGCTACAGCCCTTCCTAAATCCTGTTAACCTGAGTAGGGTAGAGATTGGAATAATGAGATTGGAATAATTAAATTTTGATCTATGTTGCAGCCCTTCCTAAATCCTGTTAGGACTGAATAGGGTGGAGATTGATTCCAAGTATCTCCATTGTATCAATTCTAAAATCAATCATGACTCAAAGAAATTCCTGTTCTATGCTTAAGCCTAGGTCAAAGTCCTTTCCATTGTTCAGCAAAAGGTTTCTGTCCTAAAGTAATCTTAAGAAGGGAGGAGGAGGAACCTCCCATGCCAATGGGGTTCACATTCCAATAGACTATCAGTAAGAAATTTTCCAAGTATGAAATTTCCCAATGGTGAAATTTCCAACATTTATAAGTCTAAGGAATTTTAAGGTTTACAATATATCTCTCACAGATACAGGTAGGCCATAAATTCAACCCAATAAGAAAAAAGACAAATTACCAAAAAAGTTAAATTTGTTTACATGAAACTGAAAAGTTTCTGCATAAACAAAATTAATGAAACTGGGATAAAAAGGGAAGTGGTAGAATGAGGAAAATCTGTACCAAATTTATGAGATAAGGATTTTGGTATCCAAGATAATATAAACAATTAACAAGTATATACATATATAAAACTAAAAACAATTGTCTAAAAAATAAATGGTCAAAAAAAATACAAAAAACCTAGCAACAACATGAAATAATACTCCAAATTATTGATAAAAGAAATGCAAATCAAAACATCTCTGAGGTTTCACCTCACATCTTACAGATTAGCAAAAATGACAAAAGATGGAAATTATCAATCTTGGCATGGTTATGGAAAGACAGGTACAATGATACATTGT